>NW_024609857.1:56743742-56916212 GCF_016920785.2 Ixodes scapularis | reverse complement strand
ATTGTCTCTTTCAAAACTCTTTTTGCGCAATCTTTTTCTTTGCTCAAAACAACAGTAGACCCCCACTCCGGCAGACAATTATTGCACTCCTGTACGTGTTTAGCAATTTCAGAGTTTGAAGACCCGATCTTAACTGCCCTCATGTGTTCAAGCAGTCTCTCATTCAAGCACCTTTTTGTCTGCCCCACGTAGGTGAAATTGAGACGTTTTGTGTGTTGTCCCCTTCTTCGTCCGTCGTCTCCGGTTTTCAAAAATGTGTAACGAGAACTATATCAGAACTATATAAGATATATAAGAACATCCAAGCGCCATATAAGAAACTTGTGAGAAGTTTCTTATACGTTTCCAATATGGTTCTTAGATATCTGATATAATTCTTATATACTTCTTATATAGTTCTTATATTGTTCTTATATGTTCTTATATATCTTGTATGATTCTATGTGTTTATTGGACACGGGAAATTTCTCATAGAAATGATTTTTTTCACTATGGTTCGCGTCATTAATAGGGGGCACGATGTTCACAGTGCTTGATTTGTCAAAAGCGTACTTGCAACTCGAGATGAATGAGCAGCCGCAAGAACTATTGACCATCTACACACATCTGGGTCTGTTCCGTTCAAGACGCTTGCCGTTCCGGGTAGCTAGCGCGCCAGCCATATTCCAGTCTGTAATGGATCGGCTGTTGAAAGGGATGGAAGATACAGTGTGCTATCTTGACGACGTACTTATTGAGGGAGGAACAGAACGTCAGTGTTTGAAACGCACGAAGTAGGTGTTACAAACACTCAGTCACCATGGTATACATGTAAATGCTGACAAATGCCAGTTCCTTCAAAGCCGGGCTCGCTATTTGGGCCATGAGATTGACGAAGTCGGCATTCATCCGAGTAAAGAAAAAGTTGAAGCTATCTCGGAAGCTCCGGCACCCATCTCGGTGACAGAGCTAAAAGCTTTTTTGGGATCATACTTCGTTTCAGCTTCGGTCCAAGCGCGGCCGATGTTATGAGCCGAAGGGCCAATCAAACAGCGCAAAAAGCGCAGCGTCGTGGCGTGCTCTCTGTGCCTGATAGGACTAGCCGGCGGAGGAGTGCGCACAGAGACACGGCGAATATCGGCTGGTCCTATCAACTGCAGAAAGCACGCCCTGACGTTGTGCCTGTTTCGCTGTTTGATTGGCCCTTCGGCTCATAACATCGGCCGCGCACGGACCGAGGCTGAAACGAAGTATAGTAAATTTTCATACCAAGTTTCTGTCGGAGACGGCAATCGTTCTCGAGCCGCTGTACCAGCTTCTACGCAAGGAGGCAAAATGGGAATGGACAGAAGAATGCGGAAACAGTTTTCGTGAATGCAAATTGCTTTTAACTGACGAGACAGTCATAGCGCTCTATGATAGCGGTAAGCCCCTGCGCCTTACTTGTGATGCGTCAGCACACGGACTGGGGGCTGTGCTTGCACACGCCGACAACCAAGATGAGCGGCCTATAGCTTTCGCGTCACGCACACTCACGGCAGCCGAGAAGAACTATGCGCAGATGGAGCGCGAAGCGCTGGCCATAGTCTTCGGTATAAAAAAAGTGCCACAAGTGCTTATTCGGCCGCCAGTTTGAAATAGTACCTGACCATCAGTTCTTGACGCAGCTGTTCGATCCGAAAAGACATTCCAGTTAGTGGCAGTAGCCAGGGTGCAGCGGTGGAAAACTTTGTTGGCTTCATATCCGTATACTATCAGGTACAAAAGGGGACGGAGTCTGGGACATGCAGATGCTTTATCTCGACTTCCATTGGAAATGACGGCTGGTGAAGAGCAGCACATAATTTTTTTTTTCACCGCTAGCAGAAGTTCCGTTCATCGCACAGGAGGTGGCTGAAGCAACAGAAAAGGATGAATTGCTTAACGCAGTAAGGTTCATGACATGGCGAGGCTGGCCCAACGAAACCGAGGATAAGTATCGGCCGTATCTCAGCCGTCGTCACGAGCTTGCTATCGAGCAAGGATGTTTCTTGCGGAATTCCAGAGTCATCATTCCGCGTCGCTAAGGCCGAGCGTTTTATCACTCATGCAAGAAGGGCATCCCGGTATTAGCAAAATCAAAATGTTGGCTCGAAGTTGGATTTGCTGGCCCCAGCTTGACGTAGACTTAGAGGAAATGGTGCAGCGTTGTGAGGTGTGCCAAAGTATGCAAGGGTCAGCGCAGCCCATTCCGCTTCAACCGTGGCCAATAGCGGCAAATCCCTAGGGTTCACCTGGACTTTGAAGAAGTCGAGGGGAAGTCGCTGCTGCTGATGGCGGACACCTTCTCTATGTGGCTGGAGGTAAAGCTTATGAATACAACAACGGCGACTGCCGCGATGGAAGCGATAAGAAGTGTATTCACGGTGTACGGCCTTCCCAGGGTGATAGTAACATATAATGACCCGCAGTTCAGGTCACACGAGTTTAAATGCTCTGCGAAGGAGAATAGGGTTAGCCACCTATTCACACCACCATATCATGCCCAGTGAAATGGAGCATTAGAGAGGTCAGTGCAGACCAGACAAAAAAAACACTCTTGAAAGCCAAACTCGAAGACGAAAAATTGTGTTGTAAACGAACATTGCAGCACCGTGTCGACAATTTCTTCTTTTCATACCGAACAACTCCCCATTCGTTCACAGAAAAAGTGCCAAGTGAACTGTTTTTAGATCGGAAAATTCGGACGAGAATTTCTATGCTCAAACCATGCGCAGTGACGGCCTGGAAAGATGAAGTGGAACGAAACAAAACTAGGGCTAATAGGAGGTGAGGAACAAGCCGTGTATTTTCGCCGCGTCAGGAGGTATATGTGCGAACTGTGCGAAATGAAAAAGTGAATTGGCGGCCAGGCAAAATTCTAAGAGGAGTGTCAAATGTAACATTCTTGGTTCGCGTAGGAAGTGTAGTGAGGTTTTGTCATGCTGATCAACTCCGATGTAAAGTAGAGACGTCAAGGGCGACCTGATCCGATCTATTGCTGCCTGAAGAGGAGGAGGAGACTAACAAAAACGTGGGTAGGCAAGATTCTCCGGAAGAGGGGAGGGAAGAGGATCCGATTCTTTTCTTGTATCCGATTCCTCCTCAACAGCCAGAATGACCCGCTCCCCTATGGCAATCGTCTAGTACAAAGCAGAAGCCTGAGAGATACGGTTATTTTTAAGATATAATATATGTAATATATGTATCGTCTCCAAAATAAAGGAAGAGAAACGTTGCATATGTAGCCCAGCAGGGGGCTACAGCTGACCGGACGTAAAACGACAACACTGTGCATTGTGTATATAGAGGCCAACCCCAACCGGGGGACGCGTTCTGTGCTTCATGTCAGCAGCTGAGCTGCCGTTGTCACAATAAACCGGTCACAGACCAAGCCCGGTCTTGTTATTTCAACAATGGAGCGAAGTGAAGTCGTAATCTGGTGTATAGACGCTTTACACACGCGCCAGATTGAGCCGCCATAGCCGCCCTTCTCTTGTCTTATCGAGATGCCGAGCCACTGAAGCGGGCGTTGACGGGTCTTCACAAGGGCCTATGCTGGGCACAAGAACACAGTAGCATCTAAAATGGCAATAACCTGTCCTGCTGTGGTAATGATGAAGTGAAGCGAACGGAATAAGGGGGAACAAAAACTGAAGGTCAGTTATGGCGGCGCCCATGCACAGCTGCTGTAGAGCGTCTATAGGCTCCCGTTGGCTGGCTCGCGTCATCAAGGAACGATTCTCCCATTGGCTCTCGTGCGGCATAGTTCCAAGGGACGCCACCAGAGAAACCCTCTCCATGGCGGCGCAGCGCAAGCAACAGTCTGGCCGCCGTTAAGTGGTGCGGCGGTGCGGGCCTGGCCGCACAGGCACTTCACTCTGTGAAGGTGGATGACTAGCGAAGCTGTTTAGCACACGACACAAACGTGACAGAACTCTTTAACAAAGGTAAGAACACATTTATAGCATTGATCGGTGGTCATCGTGACGAAAGGTACGCTCACACAATTATTGTTGTCTTGATCGGTGGTCAATATTTCGCGTGGAAGACTATTGCCGTCCCGAGGAGCCGGAGGAAACTAGACACGCGCGACGTGACCATTACCCGGCGGAAAGTAGACATGCGCGACGGGACCGCCACCCCGGGAGAGCGGAAGGGAAGGAAACTAGGCACGCAAGCGCTTGGAACGACGACACAGAGAGGGCGCTGCGAGCGTAGTCACGGCCGACGCGGGTCCCACAGCGGCAAATCGTTGAGGAACCTTTATTATCCACCTGAAAGTCTACTGATCTTGAATATGGTGCCTATTAATAACTTCTCTACTGAAAATGCAAATCCAAGTGATGAGACGTAGAAGCTTTTGTAAGTAATGAAGGGAGTTTGCATCAAATTCAGGACCTGAGTTTTTGTTGACGCACCGGAAAATCCACGGAACCCTAGCCATAATTAGCTTCACTCTAAAATAATATTTGCCTGGACTGTTTCCCTTTAAACCCAGACTGAGCCGAAACCACGAGCGGATGGGGTAAATAAGACAGCCCCAAAAGCGCTTCTTTATGGTGTTTACGTGTTTCTCTATGTAGGAACGTGTTCTATCACTGCTGAATCAATCATTAAGAGAAAAGGCCTAGTTACTTGCGCTTTTGACGCTGCTTCATTATTTCCATCACTTCATAGCGTCGGCTGAAACCGAACTTCAGCTGAAATTAAGTAAAGGAAACTTCTCAACTGACTTTGATCTAGCAACGTTGGCGTTTTCGTCTATCCACTACGTTCTAGGCAGAGCCAGGCACTCGGACGCACGCGCGCGCTCACGTCTCCTCTCGCTCCGTTTCTCACCGCATTCGGTTCACCACACGGTGGAGGGCTGTCAGAGCTGGAGAACACAAAAGCATGCCCAAAGACTAAAAGCTCGAAGCCACAGCGCAATATCTGTGCTTGATTTGATGAGCCGGTGACCATACACAACCTGAACAAATTCCAAACACCGTGACGATGCGCTTTCGGCGCTGATTGATGATCTCCCTCAGCCCTTGTTGCGCTCTGGCTTGAAACGACGTACAGACAACTCCAGTGATCTACTTCCGCCATCTTTGTCGAGGCTGTAGAGCGTGTTATGGGAATGCGCACGACGCTGTGTATGCGTTCACGGCCTTGTGATTCAGCATTTTTTTCTTTGGTGATATGCTCTGGAGATTTGTATACAACATGTAAAATAACCGTTTTAGGGCAATTTAGACGGCCCGCAAAAATTGCTTCCACAACGTATCACGCTGTAATTTACTGCAGAGATGCAAGCAGGTGGTGGACGTTTACAGTGAAAAAATTGAAGAATTTACTTATCTTGTTCAAAAGACAAATACGGAAAACTGTTCTGGGCAATCTACGCCGCCGCTTCGCAGACGATGCACGGGTAGGGACAAGTTCTGCCGACAGATACCGTACGCCACGACTAGGGTCTGAAGCGGAAAAGTGACGCCATTCGTTCAGATCAGATCAGATCAGATTTATTTACTCAAAGGTATCCAAATTAAGATACATTACATGAGGGGACGGGCGAGGGAATAAATACAACATTCGATGCACAAAGAATAAAAAAAACGAACAGCGAAAAAATACAACAAAAACATTCACTGATCACACTTTACAAATGGGAATTAGAAATGTCGCGAAATTTATTGGTATCAGTTTCATGGACGATCTGAGTGGGCAAGGAATTCCAGTCGGCAATAGCAAGCAAAAAGGGGGGAAGTTTGAAATTTGTTAGTTCTGGAGAAGGAGAGGCTGAATTTTTAGTTGTTGTGGAAATGCTCAAGACACGTGCCGCACGCAACTTCTGGGAAGAACATCGCGTCTGAAATCTAGCTCAGTGCTGCGCTGTGCCGTCATGGTTTTTCCAAGGGCTGCATGTTGCACGTGGCTCGTGCATCGACGGACCTTGCGCTACTTTTGAGACCTGAAGGGGATTTACAAGGGACTAAAGCCCGCTGATGTGTTTGCGTTTGTTTTGCAAGTAGCGTCAAATACGCCAGTGCGCGAGGCCTGTGTCTCCAGCGGCCCTGGGAGCAAATGGCGGCGCAGCACTGAGGGGGGGGGGGGGGGGGGGATGTGGTGTATAAAACGGGAAAGGGGGTTTAATGACTATGCGAAATGTTATTCTCCAGGCAGGGAAAAGACTCGCATAGCCAAAGGGGAGAGGGAAGGAAAGGTGTGGATTGAGATGGGTTGAATAAAATATTTTAGCAGTTACTAGGGGAAAGCGCCAATCAAATCATTTGTAGGGTAGAGGGAAGGGAGGGGGGGGGGGGGGCAAATCGTTGCTAACACACGGCTAAAACATCGTTCAAAGTAAACGTTCGATAAAACGCGCAAGTGCCAACAGTCGCTCAATCGCTCCCAACATTCGGTCAATTGCACAAGTACAAGTCGCGCCGCTGCGAAGCGGCGGCGCGACTTGTGTTTCACAGCCGCAGTTCCGCAGTTCTGCCACAACACAGTTATGTTCACTGGAGTTTTGCATCATTGTCATGTCGCAAACGTGTGACGCGATCTTTACCGGTTTCCGAATTGCGCGCGGCAGTTAGAGGCGGTCTGAAATCTTAGTCACGTGCGCAAAACTCGAGCACTGCACGGAATATGACCCGCGCCCGTTGCTTGCCACCAGTAGGAAATAGCAGTTCCTTTGTTGTGGACACCTGTACCCCTGTCGCCCTTACCGAAGCTAGTAATGTTTTCCGTGCTTTCTCGTATTCCGGGCACTGCCATAGTATGTGATCGATGTCTTCAACGTCCCCGCACGCAGTGCAGTCGGCACTGCTTCTCTGAGAAGTCCGTCCAAAGCGATGCAATGGCTTCCTCGTGAACGCGCTATTAGTTCGGAGACGATGCAAAAGCGCTGCGTCTTTCCGCGTCAGTTTAGAGGTTGGGACTGGTACAGGGCCTTCTCCACTGGCTATCCCGGGATCGGGGTGTCTTTTCCTGAGATCGCGTGCGATGAGAAGGCGCGCCTCGTGGAAGCGTCGCAGGTTGTGCGTGGTAGTCGAGATGCTGTGTGCCCTTGTTGCCAGGGTATCTGCACGTTCATTTCCAAGAATTCCGCTGTGGGATGGCACCCACTGAAATAGCAGTCTCCAACCGTTGTCCTCTAGCTTTGTTGCTATGTGTGCAGCCTCCTGGGCGATCAAGGGAGCGTGCTCGGGGTTGGCGATGTGAACTAGCGCACTTCGGGAATCGGTTAGTATCACAGCCTTACCGATTGCAGGACGTTCCTGCAGTGCCGTAAGTGCCAGAAGAATCGCAACCGTCTCCGCTGTTGTAGAGGACGTCCCGATGTTCAAGAGAACCGCATTTTCAGTTGATATTGCGGGGATCGTGTATGCCGCGGTTGCAGTTTCTCTCTTCTTGTCAACTGAGCCGTCTGTGTAGACCTCAAGATGTTCAACGTATTCATTTTCGAGAGCCACTGCGACAGCTGTGCGGGCGACAGTTGGGTGAATATCTTTTTTCCGAGGCAGGTCTGGAAGTGTTTCACGCACGTCTAGCGGTGGGCGTATGGAGTGTGGGGGACGTGAAGAATATAAAACTCCAGGGCTTCCGATGTTACGCTGAAATTGTGCAGCTAGTCGACCAAGATGCGACAGTGGTCGTTTCAGCAGGTTGGCAAGAATGTATTGTGCCGACGGGGTCGTGTACATTCGCACTAGGGAATGCATTGCCACTCTTTCCTCTCGTAAGATGATTGGCTCTTCTTGTACCTCCGCAAGCGTTGCCACGTTTTTCGCGTATGGGGGAAGTCCCAAACAGAATCGTAAAGCGACACGGTGAAAACGTTCGAGCGCGTCTAGCTGGGGTCGCCTGATATTGACGAATGGTAGTGCGTATAGGAGCTTCGATTGGAGAAGACCTTTGTAGAGTGTCAGCAAACCATCCGGTGGGATACTTCTCTGGCCGTATGCACGGAAGCTCCGGAGGACGCCCAGGAGCTGTCGACACTGTCCTAAGAGTCTTTTAACTGCAGGCCGCCATGTCGCGAGGTCATCGATTAAAAGGCCCAGGTAGAGGTGGGACCTACTCCTTGCGATTTCTACGCCGTCGAGTGTAATTTTGACGGTCTGTCGCCTGCTCCTGTTGGTGTAGAGGAGAGCGGTCTTTGAAGCAGATAATGTCAGTCCCAGACGAGAAATTTCTTTTGCTGTTTTATCCAGAGCAAACTGAAGAATTTGCCCAGTCATGTGTGCCTGGTTGCTTAACCCAACCGTCCAAATTGCGACATCATCCGCATAAATAGCGATGCTTGTCCGTGGCGTAAGTGGATATGTCATTGGCGGAAGCACAGCAGGTAGTGACGCCATTGCCAAATTGAAAAGAAAAGGACTTATCACGCTTCCCTGCGGTACTCCTTGGCTCACATATCTTGGGGCACTTGTTGTTCCCCGGACGTTTACAATAAGGGTCCTGTTTTGAAGAAATGCACGGATATAAGCGTAAGCTATACCTGCGATGCCGAAGAGAGTGAGTTGGTGGAGGATGGTGGCATGAGGTAGAGCGTCGAAAGCCTTGTGGATGTCCAAGAAGGCACAGTACATCGTTTTCCCAGCAGCCCGCGCTTCTTCGAAAGATGTTGCTACTTCTCCTATGGCGTCGACCGTAGAGCGATGTGTCCTGAAACCAGACAGTTGGTCAGGAAGTGTCTTGTTGGTGGCAAGTTCCCACGTGAGACGGCGAAGAACGAGGCGCTCAAGGAGTTTACCGACGCAACTTGTCAAGGAGATAGGCCTGTACGATGACAGCAACGCGTGAGGTTTACCAGGCTTCGGGATCGGAATCACATGGGAGACTTTCCAGACAGCCGGGAGTTCTGCGGTGCGCCACACCTTGTTTAGTTCCTCCAGGAGGGCGGGATGGTGACTCTTATCTAAGTTTCGCAGTGCCTGATATGTCACTCCATC
The DNA here is from genome assembly GCF_016920785.2 of Ixodes scapularis. NCBI lineage: Eukaryota > Metazoa > Arthropoda > Arachnida > Ixodida > Ixodidae > Ixodes > Ixodes scapularis. The sequence continues at coordinate 56,907,264 of NW_024609857.1, read as the reverse complement.
AGGTCCAGGAGCGCTGCGCTTCGTGCACTTCCGTAGCGCGTATTCTAGTTCGCCTCTGGTGAAGTCGTTATCTAGCTGCATGGGGGCGCAGGCATCGGACGGGCGAGTTTCTGGCTCTCGGTATCCTGGGGGTAGCGGAATAGCTTTTGAAAATTCATCCGCCAATAGTTCCACCGTTTCCTGCAGAGGCTTTTGAAGTGCAACGGCGAGTCCGGATATGGGGCGTTGAATCTGCTTTGCGGAAGACAACGCCTTTGCTATTTTCCATGCTTTAGAAAGGCCGCCAGCCGATCCGAAGGAGGCGCAGAGTTGTCCCCATTGCTTTCGTTGAAGACGAATTGTATGTCGACGAAATTTGGCATCAATCTTGTGGTGAGTATTCCAATCTTTTGGATCTTTTGTTCTTCGTGCCTTCCTGGCCTGGACCTCCGCGCGGCGCGGAGGTTCAAGCCAGGAAGTGCCTTCCTGGCTTGAACCTCCGCGCCGCGCGCCGTGCCGGCGCGCGGCGCGGAGGTTCAAGTATACCAGGTCTGGCGCTGGCCTCCAGAGTGGCACCTTTATCGTCCTCGTCGAGAGACTAAGAGCATTGGCGATTGCTATGATTGGGTCCTTCAGAGGACCTGCTGCTAGGGCTCTGTCAAGGTGCCGTCGGTACATGTCCCAGTTTGTGACCCTGCATCGTCTGTACTTCGATTTACTAGCGTTGGGAGATACAATGTTGATAGGAATATGGTCACTGCCCCATGAGTCGGGTTGTGGAGTCCAGTTGGCAGCTACATCCGGTGGGGCAAAGGATAGATCAAGAACACTGTCGTTTATACCTCGGCGAACATATGTTTCTGTGCCGTCGTTTAATGCTTCTAGGTGAAGCGAAGACGTGACACACTCGAGCGATCTGCCTCTTGCAGTAGTTCGCCTGTCACCCCAGGCAGAGTTATGTGCGTTAAAATCACCGCAGAGCATCAAATGGCCAGGGCATTTAAGCGCTATCTTATTTAAATCTCCCGCGTCCCAGCTGTTAGCACGCCCAGGAGCGACATATGCAGAAATTATAGTGAAGAGCTCGCCTCGGACTTCAATCGTGGCAGCTGCAAATTCCGCTTTCTCTGTGGTGAACGATGAAAGATCAACCGGGTTGTGTGCTAGTCCTGCGGTCACAAGGAGCGCTGCTCGAGAACGACCTCCCTTTCGCGCTGGCGTACTGTGGTGAATGACGTAAGGGAAACGCCTGAAGTCGCCCGGTCGCGTCATCGGTTCTTGGATGGCCAGGACGTCAGCAGGAGAATGGATCAGGTGCTGTCGTAGGTCGGGAAGACGCCTTCGAAGGCCACGCGCGTTCCATTGGAGGATGGATAGACAGGTTAGGTGGGTATTTCTTCGTCCATGACGTGCAGCACGCACAGACACTGCCGGGGTCGCTCTGATCGAGTCTTGTGCATGAGAGGAGGATGGCACTAACATCCTTCAAAAAGGGGAAGCAGAGCTTGTATCATGGTAGTTATTGTCGTTGCCCAGGACGTTTTGAGGCTTCTAAGTAGGGTGAGAGCGATATTGACTGCTGCCTTGACTAAAGGAATCCATCCTGCAGAGTCCCCGGAACTTGACGGCTTCGCATCCGCCTCCCTTACTTGACGGCGCTGGCGCACAGTTGATAGCTGCAAATCAGACTGAAGTGTCTCAAGGGGTGGTGCTTCCGACACAGCAGGCATTTTTATACCCTGTGATGTTGAGCCTCGTCGAACTCCTTGAGATTTTGGTGCCTTGGGCTTAGTTCCCTTGAGAACCGACGCATATGGTATTGCCAAAGCTGTCGGCTTTTTCGAGTGTTCGTTCTTGTTCCCTGCAATGTCCTTGAAGCCAGAAGCACCAGCCAGCTCTTTCGTGACACTGCTGTCAGCAGGAGTGAACTCAAGTGCCGGAAAAAGTTCCTCGTGTTCTAAGGCTGTATTGGCAGCGTGGAAGTCCACCGAGTTTGCCTTCGAATAGGTTTGAATTGTTTCAACCTCTCTTCCTCTCGGACAGGACCGTGCTGTGGCCTCGTGGTTTTGCCCACAGTTCACACATTTCGCAGACAATGACAGGCATGTGCTGTCCGTTTGGTCGTGATGTTGTGCGCAGTGTCTACATGTTTTCGGGCGTTTGCAAGCCACCTGTTTGTGACCAAAACCAAAGCAATTAAAGCATTGGATTGGTCGGGCCTTGAATGGAGACACCGGGTGGCGCACATGCCCTAGCAGAACGTAGGATGGGAGTCGGCTTCCACGGAACGTTACTTTTACAGAGCTGATGTTTCCGAGCCGTCGTACGCTGCCAATCTCTGCATCCGCCCTCAAATTTGAAGTGATATCTTCAATAGAAAGTTCCTTGTCGACGCTATGAATCAGTCCGACAACAGTTGGTCCAGCCAAGGGGGAATAGGAAAGTACAGGAATGCTGCAAAGTGTTGTCATGCTCTGTAACTTCTTGGCAGCTTCTTCATTTAGCGCATCAACTGCAATGAGGTTTAGTCGATGGTTAAACCGAACCTCGCGAACGCATTTGGGGAATTCTTTTTCTAATGCATTTGATACCTTCAGGCTACTGAGATCTGTAAGCACCGTTTCGGCTTTCCCAGGAGCGAATATTACCGTGAGCCCCTCTTTGTCAGGCTTTAGCCGTATAATCGTGTCCGAGCTCGAAGCAGACAGGCTGTTTGTGAGTCGCGTTCTTTTTCTGGTTCGAACTTCGTGCCATATGCCTCCAGCGTCGTTTTCGTGGTCCATGTCGTCAATTTCAGTTGAGGACGATGTCCTCGATAGATAAGAAGAACCAGGTTGTCCTTCCATCGGTGTCATTGAGGGCGCTCCATCTGTTGCATGCTGTGCAGGTGTTATGCTAAGCGCCATATTTTCGACGTCGGTGACGTTTCGTTGGGCCGATGTCATGACGGGTCACATCTATGGGGAGCAGCGATGGAAGGCTGCAATTCCTTCGAGGTGCGTCTGCTTCTATACGGCGTTTGGGACACTGATATATATATATACCTAGTTCGCAAATATTTACAGGTATCTGGAGACTACAAGGCAAAAGAATTATCGAAATTACCGGGAGCGGAAGATTTGGCGTTCCTCATACAAAACACTTCGTCGTCTTCCCCCGCGCAGCACTGAAATGAGCGGCCCTTGGAAGCGAATGGCGACGGTAGTACCACTCGCATCACGTGTCTCGCGCGTTTCCACTACAATGGTTGGCGACACTTGTAACCGTGAATTTTATCGAGGGACCTTACAAGGGACTGCCGGACGATTTGGGTTCTTTTTACGGGATCGTCTGCTATAATTATAATGCAATTAAATGCAAAGGTGCAAGCGAGCTGGACAAGAATGACGAAAGTAATCCCTGGAGAAGGGGAAGAAGAGGGACAAAGGACAAACATAAATCTCCAAACACAGCTAGGTGACCGGTGAGCGGCCGAAAAAATCCGCCTGGTCCGGGTATCGAACCCGGGACCTCTCCATTACAGGTCTAACCCCTGGTTAGCTCAGTTGGTAGAGCGCTCCACCAATAAAGAAAAAAAAAAAGTAGAGCGCTCCACCTGTAATGGAGAGGTCCCGGGTTCGATACCCGGACCAGGCGGATTTTTTCGGTCGCTCACCAGTCACCTAGCTGTGTTTGGAGATTTATGTTTGTCCTTTGTCCCTCTTGTTCCCCTTCTCCTGGGATTACTTTCGTCATCGTCTGCTATCATAACCCGAATCGCGGGGCCGTCCCTCGCACTCTGGTCGCTCGACGTGGCATACGCCATCTGCCGACAGAACTTGTCCCTACGCGTGCATTGTCTGCGATGTGGCGGCGTAGAATGCCCATAACAAATTTCCGTATCTCTTTTTTTTTTTTTAACGAGCTAAGTTTATTCTTTGATTTCCTAACTCTAAACTTCCATCACCTGCTTGCACCTCTGTTGTAAATTGCAGCGCCCTACTTTGATAAACTGATTTTTGCGGGCCGTCTAAATTGCCTTAAAATCGTTAGTTTACATGCTGTATAATATCTGTGAAAACAATGCTCTTCGTTTTTTTTTTATCAGGAAGTTTAAAATCACATGCTACACTTCATATCTACACACGATGTCGATTGTAACAAAGTTGAAGGATTTCCAGATTCATGCTTCTGAAAGTCTGAAAGTCGATAAATAATCTGCGTCGCCAAGCCTCCGATAACCAATAGACCGTTTGCTATAGAAGGTATTCACTGGACGCCATATTTGAGAGCGATGTTTAGAGCGCATGCTCAGAACGAGCTCGCATTAATAGCCTGCTATGACCGGCAACCTTGATGGTGCTAAATGCAAGCTCCAAAAGGACTGCCGGAGCTCGCCGCCAGCACGCGCTCAGCAGCAGCGCACACGGATATGGCCGCCAGTGAATACTCCCTATAATACCCAAGCATCAAGGAGAATGCAGGGGTTGGTGTTCCACGCGCCACACGCGCACGCCTTCCCCGTATAAAAGATTCGAAGTAAATAACTAAAATAAAGTGGCGACGAGCGCGCGTGCAAGATGCCAATTGTATTAGGTATTTGCTTTAGAATAGTAACTACTGCTGTAGCCAGCCCGTGCGGCGCGTGGAACACCAATCCCTGCATTCTCCTTGGTCGGTTGGTAATTTAGCTACAGTGTACTAGAATTACAGTGTACTAGAATACTTGGGTAGTGTTGGGACCGGAGCGGCTCGGCAACGGGAGCTCGTGAGGGCGCGTGTATTGACAGTTCGTGGCGGCGCTGTAGTCGAGTTATCCGGCTCGCGCAGCCCGCCTTTTTTTTTTTCTTTTTCTTTTTTTCTCTTTGAGCGGTGCATGTAGCGAAAGCTAGGAGCGCGAGCTCATAGCGTTGGCAGCTGCCCTTGGTGCACGGGAGCTCGTGCCGCCGAGATGTGCCCTAGAGCAAGGAGCTCGCGCTTGTAGCCTTTCCTGCGGTACAACACAAGGTGAAACAGAGTATAGGGCACGTAAAAAAAATCGGTATTTTCAAATTTTTTTTTTTTTTTTTAATTTTTGCGGTAGGAAAAGGGTTAATGAAATGTTTGATGGGCCATGTTGCAATTGCAGCTTTAAAGGGAGCCATCATTAAAGGCCAACCTAATTTAAAAAGTTCGCGAACAAACAACGAGCTTTGGGCGAAAGTAACAAGGCGCTCGTTTTTGTTGTGTTTGTCCGTCCATTTTCGTTTCTTCCTCAAGCTTAATTATCTCTACTAACCCGCTCGTTCTGTCCTGAGATATTCATCGCTAAAATTTTGCCTTTCTTCACTTAATTAAAAAAACTGCGCGCTGAAAGCACGAATGAGGTTGTGCTGATATTGATGCGTAGAAAAATGACGCAGTTGTTTCTGTCCCCTCGTCACTAACTCGAGAGCGTTTCTTTGGTGGACTCGCCGGCGCCACACATCAAGACGACTAAGTTACTATTCTACGTATTATTTTCATAACGCGGTTTCTGAATCAAGCGAAGAAAGGCAAACTTTTACTATTAATTTTGCGAACCTCGTTGCCTTTTCGCCAATTGTCGAAATTGTGTTTCCCTTTAATAATGACTCCCTTTAAAACTGCAATTGCACCATGGCCAATTAAGCCGTTAATAAACAAGTTAGCTAACAGATCTTGGTTCATTATTAAACGTTGCAACGGTTATTCACCCATTCATTATCCACCGAGCCCTACAGATATAACGAAAGACGGGATCCACATATCTGCCACATCCTTTTTTTGTAAAACATGTAAAGTTCTGTAAAGAATAAAACAAAAAAACACCCTGAATGTCTGCGTAAACCAGATACACCCCCTGTGGAACCATGGGTCTTTCCCTTCGAATACCCAGCTCAGGCGAGACTTACCTGGTTGTCAGAAAGCAGTTGTCGGTTAAATGTATTGTTGTGAGCGTGTAGGTTTCAGATGGTTTACCCTCAAGAGGATAATGCGCTGCATATTGTAACCATGTATGCGCTGCACATTGTAGCACATATTTCAATGCCGTGCTGTAAACTATTACAACTTTTTCCTTGCCTGATCTACATGTTCTCATGTTTTCTGCTCAAAAGGATGTGAAATAGTTTCTTGTTTTTTTTAATCTTATAAAGCATTACTTGTTCAGCCCACATTGTCTCAGTTTTTGGACTTAAGTTAAATTTTAAAACGCGTGACAAAAATTGTCACGGCTTATAAGCCATTTCTTAGAAGTGAACGTCGGGTGATTCTCGGATGGTCGTGGCAGCCACGAAGAAATAGAAGATTTTCACCCCTTTGCGACCGTCGCTTGGGTGGTTCGTCGCATAAATGGACACAAGAATGAGTGACAAGTGAAGCGAGCTGATTAAGGTCAAGAAAAAGAAGACGGGCAGAAAAGAAGACAGAGAAGTTAACCTGGGGTATTAAAAACATACTAAAACAATCTCGAACTTTAGTATGCGCCGTTTCGTTCCGTTATAAAATAAGATAAGAAAAAAAAAAAACTGCTTCCGAGTTTTAGATATCCCTTTCAAATATCTAATGTTCGGCATTTGCGACCATGGAAATGGGCATTTCATTTAAAATGCTCACCATCCGACAAACCGAAACCGCTTCTTTAAAGTCGCAATTGTTTTTATGTAAAGGAAGGGTAACGTAGCTTGTACCGTCCAACACATAGAAGCATCATGTTGCTAACGATCGTGCCACAGCGTAAATGATGCCGCGGTACGACCGCTGGCATATGGCAGCTGTGTCAGAAATCCTATGTGCACTCCACCAAAGCGGCACCAAAGATTCATATTTTCGCGCGTACAGCCGCGCATGCGCACACCTTCTGGATAACGCGCCGGTGTCGACACCTGTCGCGATCAATACCCCGCGCTTCACGCGAGCCCCTTCGGTCCCAACACTACCCAAGTATTCTAGTACAGTGTACTAGAATACTTGGGTATGGCAGATCGTAGCTGTGTCAGAAATCCTATGTGCACTCCACCAAAGCGGCACCAAAGATTCATATTTTCGCACGTGCAGCCGCGCATGCGCACACCTTCTGGATAACGCGCCGGTGTCGACACCTGTCGCGATCAATACCACGCGCTTCACGCGAGCCCCTTCGGTCCCAACACTACCCAAGTATTCTAGTACAGTGTACTAGAATACTTGGGTATGGCAGATCGTAGCTGTGTCAGAAATCCTATGTGCACTCCACCAAAGCGGCACCAAAGATTCATATTTTCGCGCGTGCAGCCGCGCATGCGCACACCTTCTGGATAACGCGCCGGTGTCGACACCTGTCGCGATCAATACCACGCGCTTCACGCGAGCACCTTCGGTCCCAACACTACCCAAGTATTCTAGTACAGTGTACTAGAATACTTGGGTATGGCAGATCGTAGCTGTGTCAGAAATCCTATGTGCACTCCACCAAAGCGGCACCAAAGATTCATATTTTCGCACGTGCAGCCGCGCATGCGCACACCTTCTGGATAACGCGCCGGTGTCGACACCTGTCGCGATCAATACCACGCGCTTCACGCGAGCCCCTTCGGTCCCAACACTACCCAAGTATTCTAGTACAGTGTACTAGAATACCTGGGTATGGCAGATCGTAGCTGTGTCAGAAATCCTATGTGCACTCCACCAAAGCGGCACCAAAGATTCATATTTTCGCGCGTGCAGCCGCGCATGCGCACACCTTCTGGATAACGCGCCGGTGTCGACACCTGTCGCGATCAATACCACGCGCTTCACGCGAGCACCTTCGGTCCCAACACTACCCAAGTATTCTAGTACAGTGTACTAGAATACTTGGGTATGGCAGATCGTAGCTGTGTCAGAAATCCTATGTGCACTCCACCAAAGCGGCACCAAAGATTCATATTTTCGCACGTGCAGCCGCGCATGCGCACACCTTCTGGATAACGCGCCGGTGTCGACACCTGTCGCGATCAATACCACGCGCTTCACGCGAGCCCCTTCGGTCCCAACACTACCCAAGTATTCTAGTACAGTGTACTAGAATACCTGGGTATGGCTGATAGTAGCTGTGTCAGAAATCCTATGTGCACTTCACCAAAGCGGCACCAAAGATTCATATTTTCGCACGTGCAGCCGCGCATGCGCACACCTTCTGGATAACGCGCCGGTGTCGACACCTGTCGCGATCAATACCACGCGCTTCACGCGAGCCCCTTCGGTCCCAACACTAAGCAAGTATTCTAGTACAGTGTACTAGAATACCTGGGTATGGCTGATAGTAGCTGTGTCAGAAATCCTATGTGCACTTCACCAAAGCGGCACCAAAGGTTCATATTTTCGCGCGTGCAGCCGCGCATGCGCACACCTTCTGGATAACGCGCCGGTGTCGACACCTGTCGCGATCAATACCACGCGCTTCACGCGAGCCCCTTCGGTCCCAACACTACCCAAGTATTCTAGTACAGTGTACTAGAATACTTGGGTATGGCAGATCGTAGCTGTGTCAGAAATCCTATGTGCACTCCACCAAAGCGGCACCAAAGATTCATATTTTCGCACGTGCAGCCGCGCATGCGCACACCTTCTGGATAACGCGCCGGTGTCGACACCTGTCGCGATCAATACCACGCGCTTCACGCGAGCCCCTTCGGTCCCAACACTACCCAAGTATTCTAGTACAGTGTACTAGAATACCTGGGTATGGCTGATAGTAGCTGTGTCAGAAATCCTATGTGCACTTCACCAAAGCGGCACCAAAGATTCATATTTTCGCACGTGCAGCCGCGCATGCGCACACCTTCTGGATAACGCGCCGGTGTCGACACCTGTCGCGATCAATACCACGCGCTTCACGCGAGCCCCTTCGGTCCCAACACTACCCAAGTATTCTAGTACAGTGTACTAGAATACCTGGGTATGGCTGATAGTAGCTGTGTCAGAAATCCTATGTGCACTTCACCAAAGCGGCACCAAAGATTCATATTTTCGCACGTGCAGCCGCGCATGCGCACACCTTCTGGATAACGCGCCGGTGTCGACACCTGTCGCGATCAATACCACGCGCTTCACGCGAGCCCCTTCGGTCCCAACACTACCCAAGTATTCTAGTACAGTGTACTAGAATACCTGGGTATGGCTGATAGTAGCTGTGTCAGAAATCCTATGTGCACTCCACCAAAGCGGCACCAAAGATTCATATTTTCGCGCGTACAGCCGCGCATACGCACACCTTCTGGATAACGCGCCGGTGTCGACACCTGTCGCGATCAATACCACGCGCTTCACGCGAGCCCCTTCGGTCCCAACACTACCCAAGTATTCTAGTACAGTGTACTAGAATACCTGGGTATGGCTGATAGTAGCTGTGTCAGAAATCCTATGTGCACTTCACCAAAGCGGCACCAAAGATTCATATTTTCGCGCGTGCAGCCGCGCATGCGCACACCTTCTGGATAACGCGCCGGTGTCGACACCTGTCGCGATCAATACCACGCGCTTCACGCGAGCCCCTTCGGTCCCAACACTACCCAAGTATTCTAGTACAGTGTACTAGAATACTTGGGTATGGCAGATCGTAGTTGTGTCAGAAATCCTATGTGCACTTCACCAAAGCGGCACCAAAGGTTCATATTTTCGCACGTGCAGCCGCGCATGCGCACACCTTCTGGATAACGCGCCGGTGTCGACACCTGTCGCGATCAATACCACGCGCTTCACGCGAGCCCCTTCGGTCCCAACACTACCTAAGTATTCTAGTACAGTGTACTAGAATACCTGGGTATGGCTGATAGTAGCTGTGTCAGAAATCCTATGTGCACTCCACCAAAGCGGCACCAAAGATTCATATTTTCGCGCGTGCAGCCGCGCATGCGCACACCTTCTGGATAACGCGCCGGTGTCGACACCTGGCGCGATCAATACCACGCGCTTCACGCGAGCCCCTCCGGTCCCAACACTACCCAAGTATTCTAGTACATTCTAGTACATTCTAGTATATTCTAGTACATTATTCTACACCTTCTGGATAACGCGCCAGTGTCGACACCTGTCGCGATCAATACCACGCGCTTCACGCGAGCCCCGCCGGTCCCAACACTACCCAAGTATTCTAGTACAGTGTACTAGAATACTTGGGTATGGCAGATCGTAGCTGTGTCAGAAATACGATGTGCACTCCACCAAAGCGGCACCAAAGATTCACATTTTTATCACGTGCAGCCGCGCATGCGCACACCTTCTGGATAACGCGCCGATGTCGACACCTGTCGCGATCAATACCACGCGCTTCACGCGAGCCCCTCCGGTCCCAACACTACCCAAGTATTCTAGTACATTCTAGTACATTCTAGTACATTCTAGTACATTATTCTACACCTTCTGGATAACGCGCCAGTGTCGACACCTGTCGCGATCAATACCACGCGCTTCACGCGAGCCCCTCCGGTCCCAACACTACCCAAGTATTCTAGTACAGTGTACTAGAATACTTGGGTATGGCAGATCGTAGCTGTGTCAGAAATCCGATGTGCACTCCACCAAAGCGGCACCAAAGATTCACATTTTTATCACGTGCAGCCGCGCATGCGCACACCTTCTGGATAACGCGCCGATGTCGACACCTGTCGCGATCAATACCACGCGCTTCACGCGAGCCCCTCCGGTCCCAACACTACCCAAGTATTCTAGTACATTCTAGTACATTCTAGTACATTCTAGTACATTATTCTACACCTTCTGGATAACGCGCCAGTGTCGACACCTGTCGCGATCAATACCACGCGCTTCACGCGAGCCCCTCCGGTCCCAACACTACCCAAGTATTCTAGTACAGTGTACTAGAATACTTGGGTATGGCAGATCGTAGCTGTGTCAGAAATCCGATGTGCACTCCACCAAAGCGGCACCAAAGATTCACATTTTTATCACGTGCAGCCGCGCATGCGCACACCTTCTGGATAACGCGCCGATGTCGACACCTGTCGCGATCAATACCACGCGCTTCACGCGAGCCCCTCCGGTCCCAACACTACCCAAGTATTCTAGTACAGTGTACTAGAATACTTGGGTATGGCAGATCGTAGCTGTGTCAGAAATCCGATGTGCACTCCACCAAAGCGGCACCAAAGATTCACATTTTTATCACGTGCAGCCGCGCATGCGCACACCTTCTGGATAACGCGCCGATGTCGACACCTGTCGCGATCAATACCACGCGCTTCACGCGAGCCCCTCCGGTCCAAACACTACCCAAGTATTCTAGTACATTCTAGTACATTCTAGTACATTATTCTACACCTTCTGGATAACGCGCCAGTGTCGACACCTGTCGCGATCAATACCACGCGCTTCACGCGAGCCCCTTCGGTCCCAACACTACCCAAGTATTCTAGTACATTCTAGTACATTCTAGTACATTATTCTGCACCTTCTGGATAACGCGCCGGTGTCGACACCTGTCGCGATCAATACCACGCGCTTCACGCGAGCCCCTCCGGTCCCAACACTACCCAAGTATTCTAGTACAGTGTACTAGAATACTTAGGTATGGCAGATCGTAGCTGTGTCAGAAATCCTATGTGCACTCCACCAAAGCGGCATCAAAGATTCATATTTTCGCGCGTGCAGCCGCGCATGCGCACACCTTCTGGATAACGCGCCGATGTCGACACCTGTCGCGATCAATACCACGCGCTTCACGCGAGCCATTCCGGTCCCAACACTACCCAAGTATTCTAGTACATTCTAGTACATTCTAGTACATTATTCTACACCTTCTGGATAACGCGCCGGTGTCGACACCTGTCGCGATCAATACCACGCGCTTCACGCGAGCCCCTCCGGTCCCAACACCACCCAAGTATTCTAGCACATTCTAGTACATTCTAGTACATTATTCTGCACCTTCTGGATAACGCGCCGGTGTCGACACCTGTCGCGATCAATACCACGCGCTTCACGCGAGCCCCTTCGGTCCCAACACTACCCAAGTATTCTAGTACAGTGTACTAGAATACTTGGGTATGGCCGATCGTAGCTCTGTCAGAAATCCTATGTGCACTCCACCAAAGCGGCACCAAAGATTCATATTTTCGCACGTGCAGCCGCGCATGCGCACACCTTCTGGATAACGCGCCGGTGTCGACACTTGTCGCGATCAATACCACGCGCTTCACGCGAGCCCCTTCGGTCCCAACACTACCCAAGTATTCTAGTACAGTGTACTAGAATACTTGGGTATGGCAGATCGTAGTTGTGTCAGAAATCGTATGTGCACTCCACCAAAGCGGCACCAAAGATTCATATTTTCGCACGTGCAGCCGCGCATGCGCACACCTTCTGGATAACGCGCCGGTGTCGACACCTGTCGCGATCAATACCACGCGCTTCACGCGAGCCCCTTCGGTCCCAACACTACCCAAGTATTCTAGTACAGTGTACTAGAATACTTGGGTATGGCAGATCGTAGTTGTGTCAGAAATCGTATGTGCACTCCACCAAAGCGGCACCAAAGATTCATATTTTCGCACGTGCAGCCGCGCATGCGCACACCTTCTGGATAACGCGCCGGTGTCGACACCTGTCGCGATCAATACCACGCGCTTCACGCGAGCCCCTTCGGTCCCAACACTACCCAAGTATTCTAGTACATTCTAGTACATTCTAGTACATTATTCTACACCTTCTGGATAACGCGCCGGTGTCGACACCTGTCGCGATCAATACCACGCGCTTCACGCGAGCCCCTCCGGTCCCAACACTACCCAAGTAATCTAGTACATTCTAGTACATTCTAGTACATTATTCTACACCTTCTGGATAACGCGCCGGTGTCGACACCTGTCGCGATCAATACCACGCGCTTCACGCGAGCCCCTCCGGTCCCAACACTACCCAAGTATTCTAGCACATTCTAGTACATTCTAGTACATTATTCTACACCTTCTGGATAACGCGCCGGTGTCGACACCTGTCGCGATCAATACCACGCGCTTCACGCGAGCCCCTCCGGTCCCAACACTACCCAAGTATTCTTGTACATTCTAGTACATTCTAGTACATTATTCTACACCTTCTGGATAACGCGCCGGTGTCGACACCTGTCGCGATCAATACCACGCGCTTCACGCGAGCCCCTTCGGTCCCAACACTACCCAAGTATTCTAGTACATTCTAGTACATTCTAGTACATTATTCTACACCTTCTGGATAACGCGCCGGTGTCGACACCTGTCGCGATCAATACCACGCGCTTCACGCGAGCCCCTCCGGTCCCAACACTACCCAAGTATTCTAGTACATTCTAGTACATTCTAGTACATTATTCTACACCTTCTGGATAACGCGCCCGTGTCGACACCTGTCGCGATCAATACCACGCGCTTCACGCGAGCCCCTCCGGTCCCAACACTACCCAAGTATTCTAGTACATTCTAGTACATTCTAGTACATTATTCTACACCTTCTGGATAACGCGCCGGTGTCGACACCTGTCGCGATCAATACCACGCGCTTCACGCGAGCCCCTCCGGTCCCAACACTACCCAAGTATTCTAGTACATTCTAGTACATTCTAGTACATTATTCTACACCTTCTGGATAACGCGCCGGTGTCGACACCTGTCGCGATCAATACCACGCGCTTCACGCGAGCCCCTTCGGTCCCAACACTACCCAAGTATTCTAGTACATTCTAGTACATTCTAGTACATTATTCTACACCTTCTGGATAACGCGCCGGTGTCGACACCTGTCGCGATCAATACCACGCGCTTCACGCGAGCCCCTCCGGTCCCAACACTACCCAAGTATTCTTGTACATTCTAGTACATTCTAGTACATTATTCTACACCTTCTGGATAACGCGCCGGTGTCGACACCTGTCGCGATCAATACCACGCGCTTCACGCGAGCCCCTCCGGTCCCAACACTACCCAGTATTCTAGAACATTCTAGTACATTCTAGTACATTATTCTACACCTTCTGGATAACGCGCCGGTGTCGACACCTGTCGCGATCAATACCACGCGCTTCACGCGAGCCCCTCCGGTCCCAACACTACCCAAGTATTCTTGTACATTCTAGTACATTCTAGTACATTATTCTACACCTTCTGGATAACGCGCCGGTGTCGACACCTGTCGCGATCAATACCACGCGCTTCACGCGAGCCCCTCCGGTCCCAACACTACCCAAGTATTCTTGTACATTCTAGTACATTCTAGTACATTATTCTACACCTTCTGGATAACGCGCCGGTGTCGACACCTGTCGCGATCAATACCACGCGCTTCACGCGAGCCCCTCCGGTCCCAACACTACCCAAGTATTCTAGTACATTCTAGTACATTCTAGTACATTATTCTACACCTTCTGGATAACGCGCCGGTGTCGACACCTGTCGCGATCAATACCACGCGCTTCACGCGAGCCCCTCCGGTCCCAACACTACCCAAGTATTCTTGTACATTCTAGTACATTCTAGTACATTATTCTACACCTTCTGGATAACGCGCCGGTGTCGACACCTGTCGCGATCAATACCACGCGCTTCACGCGAGCCCCTCCGGTCCCAACACTACCCAAGTATTCTAGTACATTCTAGTACATTCTAGTACATTATTCTACACCTTCTGGATAACGCGCCGGTGTCGACACCTGTCGCGATCAATACCACGCGCTTCACGCGAGCCCCTCCGGTCCCAACACTACCCAAGTATTCTTGTACATTCTAGTACATTCTAGTACATTATTCTACACCTTCTGGATAACGCGCCGGTGTCGACACCTGTCGCGATCAATACCACGCGCTTCACGCGAGCCCCTCCGGTCCCAACACTACCCAAGTATTCTAGTACATTCTAGTACATTCTAGTACATTATTCTACACCTTCTGGATAACGCGCCGGTGTCGACACCTGTCGCGATCAATACCACGCGCTTCACGCGAGCCCCTTCGGTCCCAACACTACCCAAGTATTCTAGTACATTCTAGTACATTCTAGTACATTATTCTACACCTTCTGGATAACGCGCCGGTGTCGACACCTGTCGCGATCAATACCACGCGCTTCACGCGAGCCCCTCCGGTCCCAACACTACCCAAGTATTCTAGTACATTCTAGTACATTCTAGTACATTATTCTACACCTTCTGGATAACGCGCCGGTGTCGACACCTGTCGCGATCAATACCACGCGCTTCACGCGAGCCCCTCCGGTCCCAACACTACCCAAGTATTCTTGTACATTCTAGTACATTCTAGTACATTATTCTACACCTTCTGGATAACGCGCCGGTGTCGACACCTGTCGCGATCAATACCACGCGCTTCACGCGAGCCCCTCCGGTCCCAACACTACCCAGTATTCTAGAACATTCTAGTACATTCTAGTACATTATTCTACACCTTCTGGATAACGCGCCGGTGTCGACACCTGTCGCGATCAATACCACGCGCTTCACGCGAGCCCCTCCGGTCCCAACACTACCCAAGTATTCTTGTACATTCTAGTACATTCTAGTACATTATTCTACACCTTCTGGATAACGCGCCGGTGTCGACACCTGTCGCGATCAATACCACGCGCTTCACGCGAGCCCCTCCGGTCCCAACACTACCCAAGTATTCTAGTACATTCTAGTACATTCTAGTACATTATTCTACACCTTCTGGATAACGCGCCGGTGTCGACACCTGTCGCGATCAATACCACGCGCTTCACGCGAGCCCCTTCGGTCCCAACACTACCCAAGTATTCTAGTACATTCTAGTACATTCTAGTACATTATTCTACACCTTCTGGATAACGCGCCGGTGTCGACACCTGTCGCGATCAATACCACGCGCTTCACGCGAGCCCCTCCGGTCCCAACACTACCCAAGTATTCTAGTACATTCTAGTACATTCTAGTACATTATTCTACACCTTCTGGATAACGCGCCGGTGTCGACACCTGTCGCGATCAATACCACGCGCTTCACGCGAGCCCCTCCGGTCCCAACACTACCCAAGTATTCTTGTACATTCTAGTACATTCTAGTACATTATTCTACACCTTCTGGATAACGCGCCGGTGTCGACACCTGTCGCGATCAATACCACGCGCTTCACGCGAGCCCCTCCGGTCCCAACACTACCCAGTATTCTAGAACATTCTAGTACATTCTAGTACATTATTCTACACCTTCTGGATAACGCGCCGGTGTCGACACCTGTCGCGATCAATACCACGCGCTTCACGCGAGCCCCTCCGGTCCCAACACTACCCAAGTATTCTTGTACATTCTAGTACATTCTAGTACATTATTCTACACCTTCTGGATAACGCGCCGGTGTCGACACCTGTCGCGATCAATACCACGCGCTTCACGCGAGCCCCTCCGGTCCCAACACTACCCAAGTATTCTTGTACATTCTAGTACATTCTAGTACATTATTCTACACCTTCTGGATAACGCGCCGGTGTCGACACCTTTCGCGATCAATACCACGCGCTTCACGCGAGCCCCTCCGGTCCCAACACTACCCAAGTATTCTAGTACATTCTAGTACATTCTAGTACATTATTCTACACCTTCTGGATAACGCGCCGGTGTCGACACCTGTCGCGATCAATACCACGCGCTTCACGCGAGCCCCTCCGGTCCCAACACTACCCAAGTATTCTTGTACATTCTAGTACATTCTAGTACATTATTCTACACCTTCTGGATAACGCGCCGGTGTCGACACCTGTCGCGATCAATACCACGCGCTTCACGCGAGCCCCTCCGGTCCCAACACTACCCAAGTATTCTAGTACATTCTAGTACATTCTAGTACATTATTCTACACCTTCTGGATAACGCGCCGGTGTCGACACCTGTCGCGATCAATACCACGCGCTTCACGCGAGCCCCTCCGGTCCCAACACTACCCAAGTATTCTTGTACATTCTAGTACATTCTAGTACATTATTCTACACCTTCTGGATAACGCGCCGGTGTCGACACCTGTCGCGATCAATACCACGCGCTTCACGCGAGCCCCTCCGGTCCCAACACTACCCAAGTATTCTAGTACATTCTAGTACATTCTAGTACATTATTCTACACCTTCTGGATAACGCGCCGGTGTCGACACCTGTCGCGATCAATACCACGCGCTTCACGCGAGCCCCTTCGGTCCCAACACTACCCAAGTATTCTAGTACATTCTAGTACATTCTAGTACATTATTCTACACCTTCTGGATAACGCGCCGGTGTCGACACCTGTCGCGATCAATACCACGCGCTTCACGCGAGCCCCTCCGGTCCCAACACTACCCAAGTATTCTAGTACATTCTAGTACATTCTAGTACATTATTCTACACCTTCTGGATAACGCGCCGGTGTCGACACCTGTCGCGATCAATACCACGCGCTTCACGCGAGCCCCTTCGGTCCCAACACTACCCAAGTATTCTAGTACATTCTAGTACATTCTAGTACATTATTCTACACCTTCTGGATAACGCGCCGGTGTCGACACCTGTCGCGATCAATACCACGCGCTTCACGCGAGCCCCTTCGGTCCAAAACACTACCCAAGTATTCTAGTACAGTGTACTAGAATACTTGGGTATGGCAGATCGTAGTTGTGTCAGAAATCGTATGTGCACTCCACCAAAGCGGCACCAAAGATTCATATTTTCGCACGTGCAGCCGCGCATGCGCACACCTTCTGGATAACGCGCCGGTGTCGACACCTGTCGCGATCAATACCACGCGCTTCACGCGAGCCCCTTCGGTCCCAACACTACCCAAGTATTCTAGTACAGTGTACTAGAATACTTGGGTATGGCAGGTCGTAGTTGTGTCAGAAATCCTATGTGCACTCCACCAAAGCGGCACCAAAGATTCATATTTTCGCACGTGCAGCCGCGCATGCGCACACCTTCTGGATAACGCGCCGGTGTCGACACCTGTCGCGATCAATACCACGCGCTTCACGCGAGCCCCTTCGGTCCCAACACTACCCAAGTATTCTAGTACAGTGTACTAGAATACTTGGTTATGGCAGGTCGTAGCTGTGTCAGAAATCCTATGTGCACTCCACCAAAGCGGCACCAAAGATTCATATTTTCGCGCGTGCAGCCGCGCATGCGCACACCTTCTGGATAACGCGCCGGTGTCGACACCTGTCGCGATCAATACCACGCGCTTCACGCGAGCCCCTCCGGTCCCAACACTACCCAAGTATTCTAGTACAGTGTACTAGAATACTTGGGTATGGCAGATCGTTGCTGTGTCAGAAATTCTATGTGCACTCCACCAAAGCGGCACCAAAGATTCATATTTTCGCGCGTAGAGCCGCGCATGCGCACACCTTCTCGATAACGCGCCGGTGTCGACACCTGTCGCGATCAATACCACGCGCTTCACGCGAGCCCCTCCGGTCCCAACACTACCCAAGTAATCTAGTACATTCTAGTACATTCTAGTACATTATTCTACACCTTCTGGATAACGCGCCGTTATTTCATTATTTCTAATACTAATTGGGACTCAGTATTCTCTGCAATAACTGCCAATGAAGCGTACTATGAATTTTTGAATATTTTCAAAAATATTTACGACAAGTGTTTTCCGTATAAACAAATAAAACAGTTAAAAAAAAACCGCAAGTCCTGGGTAAATAGAAAGTGCTGGAAAATGATTCAGAAAAAAAATAAACTCTATAATGTCTTCCTTAAAACAAAAGCACCTGAGGACCTTTCTCTTTTTAAACAATTTAGAAATACATTGAACAATGCTCTACGTCGGGCAAAACAAACCTACCTTAATAATTTATTCAACGAGTCATGCATGGATAGAACAGATGTGGTATGGAAACGGCTAAATGAAGTATTAAAACGGTGTCCCTCTAAACCAGCTATACACGTAATACAACGAGATGGGGTAACATTGCAAGGAAAAGCTCTCGCTGAAGCTTTCAATCGTTATTTAACTAACCTTGTTAGTAGCATACATATACCTTCATCAATGACGTATATGAAGCCTAGAAACGAACACAGCGCAGTTTTCTTTCCAACTGATCAAAATGAGATAACTTTAATTATGTCATCTCTTAAAAATAGCAACTCCTGTGATATAGACGATTTGCAGATAAAACCAATTAAGCACGTTTTGGACGTTCTATTACCTGTATTAACACACATTATGAACTTCTCATTGTCCAGTGGTATTTTTCCTGAAAAGATGCAAACAGCAAAAGTCATTGTTTTGTTTAAAGGAGGGAACAAAAATGAACTTTCGAATTATAGGCCAATATCAATATTACCTGTGTTTTCAAAATGTCTTGAAAAGATTATTCACAATAGAGTGACGAGTTTCTGCACTAAATTTTCATTAATTTCTGACTCGCAGTACGGCTTTCGCAGAGGTCGATCAACGGACTTCGCTTTGCTAGAGCAGAAGGAGTTAATTTTAAAGTCGTTTGAAGAAAAAAAGTTAACTTTAGGCGTCTTTATTGATTTTTCAAAGGCGTTCGACCGTATTGACCATACTACCCTAATAAAAAAGCTCGAATGCTATGGAATTCGCGGTGTACCTTTAAACCTTTTACAATCGTACTTTAAATTTCGCCAGCAATATGTCGTTATAAATGGACAGAGTTCTTCCGTCCTACCCATTAGAGCTGGAGTACCACAAGGTAGCATTTTAGGTCTTTTGTTATTTAATCTATACATAAACGATATTGTTAATATCAGCAAAGCCCCATCCTTCATCATTTATGCCGATGATACCAGTCTATTTTTTTCAGGTACAGAGATAGAAGACCTTGTTAAAGAAACGAATGCCTCACTAGCGAAGCTGTATGATTGGAGTGAAGTTAACTCACTAATAATTAACACGACCAAAAGCAAGGCTGTCCTTTTCAAACCCAAGAATAGACATGTTTCTTTTTCTTTTAATATCATCTTGGGCCGCTCTGTCATAGAAATGGTGCCGAACGCCAAAACGCTCGGAGTGTATTTAATGAACAGATGTCTTGGGATTATCACGTTAATAATGTTGTTAAAAAACTATCAAGAGTGCTTGGGAAATTATGTCAATTCAGAAATTTATTGCCTCGTCACATAAAAATGCTTATATACAGGGCCCTTTTTTTACCCCATCTGAACTACTGTAATTTAGTGTGGTGTACCACATCTCTGTCAAATGCTAACAAATTACACCTTCTTGAAAAAAAGGCTGTTCGCACAATACTCAATGTTCCTTTCGATACACATACACCCCCATTATTTAAAGAACTACGTCTAATAACTGTCCCTAACCTATATGAGTATACTCTACTAACACGATATAGATCAGCCCTCCGTTCTAACGAGCCTTTCCTTAGACATATTTCAAACCTAACACCAAATATCCGGGTATATGACGTTCGTGAGGGGGAGCATTGGAAAATATCAACAAATCGCACAAATTACGGTTTCCAAATGCTAAGGTATAATCTTCCATTTATTCTAAATAAACTTCAGAAGCATAATTTAACAAATATCGAGAGACTGAATATTAGTACAATTAAAATTTTTTTCCTGTATTAAAATTTCGCTTGTATTGTGAGGTCGTGTGTTCTGTATGTTTCAGTTATCCTTGAGGTAGTGCGATTATTATTTTTAGTCCTGTCATGTACCTAAATATGCTATGTGCCTTATATATATGTGTGTATATGCGCGTGTGTATGATGCGTATGTATGTATGTGTGTGTATATATGCGTGTATATGTGTGTATGTATATACATATGTATATGTGTATGTGTATATATATATATATATATGTATATGATTTTTTTGTTATCTTTAACAGCGTGTTTAACTTATGCCGTTCTTCTGGTTCTTTTTTTATTTATTTATTTATTTATTTGCTTAATGTTAAAAGCTGAAAACTTAATGTTATTACTTCATGTGTAGTATGTCGCCGTGTGCCAATTGTAAGGCTGCAGAGGCCTTGTCAAGTCAAACTTTTGACTTTTTGCCCCTGCAGCCTACATCAGTTTCTGATGTGAAATAAAGGATTGATTGATTGATTGATTGATTGTAGACACCTGTCGCGATCAATACCACGCGCTTCACGCGAGCCCCTTCGGTCTCAACACTACCCAAGTATTCTAGTACAGTGTACTAGAATACTTGGGTATGGCAGATCGTAGCTGTGTCAGAAATCCTATGTGCACTCCACCAAAGCGGCACCAAAGATTCATATTTTCGCGCGTGCAGCCGCGCATGCGCACACCTTCTGGATAACGCGCAGGTGTCGACACCTGTCGCGATCAATACCACGCGCTTCACGCGAGCCCCTCCGGTCCCAACACTACCCAAGTATTCTAGTACATTCTAGTACATTCTAGTACATTATTCTACACCTTCTGGATAACGCGCCGGTGTCGACACCTGTCGCGATCAATACCACGCGCTTCACGCGAGCCCCTTCGGTCCCAACACTACCCAAGTATTCTAGTACAGTGTACTAGAATACCTGGGTATGGCAGATCGTAGTTGTGTCAGAAATCGTATGTGCACTCCACCAAAGCGGCACCAAAGATTCATATTTTCGCGCGTGCAGCCGCGCATGCGCACACCTTCTGGATAACGCGCCGGTGTCGACACCTGTCGCGATCAATACCACGCGCTTCACGCGAGCCCCTCCGGTCCCAACACTACCCAAGTATTCTAGTACATTCTAGTACATTCTAGTACATTATTCTACACCTTCTGGATAACGCGCCGGTGTCGACACCTGTCGCGATCAATACCACGCGCTTCACGCGAGCCCCTTCGGTCCCAACACTACCCAAGTATTCTAGTACAGTGTACTAGAATACTTGGGTATGGCAGATCGTAGTTGTGTCAGAAATCGTATGTGCACTCCACCAAAGCGGCACCAAAGATTCATATTTTCGCACGTGCAGCCGCGCATGCGCACACCTTCTGGATAACGCGCCGGTGTCGACACCTGTCGCGATCAGTACCACGCGCTTCACGCGAGCCCCTTCGGTCCCAACACTACCCAAGTATTCTAGTACATTCTAGTACATTCTAGTACATTATTCTACACCTTCTGGATAACGCGCCGGTGTCGACACCTGTCGCGATCAATACCACGCGCTTCACGCGAGCCCCTCCGGTCCCAACACTACCCAAGTATTCTAGTACATTCTAGTACATTCTAGTACATTATTCTACACCTTCTGGATAACGCGCCGGTGTCGACACCTGTCGCGATCAATACCACTCGCTTCACGCGAGCCCCTCCGGTCCCAACACTACCCAAGTATTCTAGTACAGTGTACTAGAATACTTGGTTATGGCAGGTCGTAGCTGTGTCAGAAATCGTATGTGCACTCCACCAAAGCGGCACCAAAGATTCATATTTTCGCACGTGCAGCCGCGCATGCGCACACCTTCTGGATAACGCGCCGGTGTCGACACCTGTCGCGATCAATACCACGCGCTTCACGCGAGCCCCTCCGGTCCCAACACTACCCAAGTAATCTAGTACATTCTAGTACATTCTAGTACATTATTCTACACCTTCTGGATAACGCGCCGTTATTTCATTATTTCTAATACTAATTGGGACTCAGTATTCTCTGCAATAACTGCCAATGAAGCGTACTATGAATTTTTGAATATTTTCAAAAATATTTACGACAAGTGTTTTCCGTATAAACAAATAAAACAGTTAAAAAAAAAACCGCAAGTCCTGGGTAAATAGAAAGTGCTGGAAAATGATTCAGAAAAAAAATAAACTCTATAATGTCTTCCTTAAAACAAAAGCACCTGAGGACCTTTCTCTTTTTAAACAATTTAGAAATACATTGAACAATGCTCTACGTCGGGCAAAACAAACCTACCTTAATAATTTATTCAACGAGTCATGCATGGATAGAACAGATGTGGTATGGAAACGGCTAAATGAAGTATTAAAACGGTGTCCCTCTAAACCAGCTATACACGTAATACAACGAGATGGGGTAACATTGCAAGGAAAAGCTCTCGCTGAAGCTTTCAATCGTTATTTAACTAACCTTGTTAGTAGCATACATATACCTTCATCAATGACGTATATGAAGCCTAGAAACGAACACAGCGCAGTTTTCTTTCCAACTGATCAAAATGAGATAACTTTAATTATGTCGTCTCTTAAAAATAGCAACTCCTGTGATATAGACGATTTGCAGATAAAACCAATTAAGCACGTTTTGGACGTTCTATTACCTGTATTAACACACATTATGAACTTCTCATTGTCCAGTGGTATTTTTCCTGAAAAGATGCAAACAGCAAAAGTCATTGTTTTATTTAAAGGAGGGAACAAAAATGAATTTTCGAATTATAGGCCAATATCAATATTACCTGTGTTTTCAAAATGTCTTGAAAAGATTATTCACAATTGAGTGACGAGTTTCTGCACTAAATTTTCATTAATTTCTGACTCGCAGTACGGCTTTCGCAGAGGTCGATCAACGGACTTCGCTTTGCTAGAGCAGAAGGAGTTAATTTTAAAGTCGTTTGAAGAAAAAAAGTTAACTTTAGGCGTCTTTATTGATTTTTCAAAGGCGTTCGACCGTATTGACCATACTACCCTAATAAAAAAGCTCGAATGCTATGGAATTCGCGGTGTACCTTTAAACCTTTTACAATCGTACTTTAAATTTCGCCAGCAATATGTCGTTATAAATGGACAGAGTTCTTCCGTCCTGCCCATTGGAGCTGGAGTACCACAAGGTAGCATTTTAGGTCCTTTGTTATTTAATCTATACATAAACGATATTGTTAATATCAGCAAAGCCCCATCCTTCATCATTTATGCCGATGATACCAGTCTATTTTTTTCAGGTACAGAGATAGAAGACCTTGTTAAAGAAACGAATGCCTCACTAGCGAAGCTGTATGATTGGAGTGAAGTTAACTCACTAATAATTAACACGACCAAAAGCAAGGCTGTCCTTTTCAAACCCAAGAATAGACATGTTTCTTTTTCTTTTAATATCATCTTGGGCCGCTCTGTCATAGAAATGGTGCCGAACGCCAAAACGCTCGGAGTGTATTTAATGAACAGATGTCTTGGGATTATCACGTTAATAATGTTGTTAAAAAACTATCAAGAGTGCTTGGGAAATTACGTCAATTCAGAAATTTATTGCCTCGTCACATAAAAATGCTTATATACAGGGCCCTTTTTTTACCCCATCTGAACTACTGTAATTTAGTGTGGTGTACCACATCTCTGTCAAATGCTAACAAATTACACCTTCTTGAAAAAAAGGCTGTTCGCACAATACTCAATGTTCCTTTCGATACATATACACCCCCATTATTTAAAGAACTACGTCTAATAACTGTCCCTAACCTATATGAGTATACTCTACTAACACGATATAGATCAGCCCTCCGTTCTAACGAGCCTTTCCTTAGACATATTTCAAACCTAACACCAAATATCCGGGTATATGACGTTCGTGAGGGGGAGCATTGGAAAATATCAACAAATCGCACAAATTACGGTTTCCAAATGCTAAGGTATAATCTTCCATTTATTCTAAATAAACTTCAGAAGCATAATTTAACAAATATCGAGAGACTGAATATTAGTACAATTAAAAATTTTTTCCTGTATTAAAATTTCGCTTGTATTGTGAGGTCGTGTGTTCTGTATGTTTCAGTTATCCTTGAGGTAGTGCGATTATTATTTTTAGTCCTGTCATGTACCTAAATATGCTATGTGCCTTATATATATGTGTGTATATGCGCGTGTGTATGATGCGTATGTATGTATGTGTGTGTATGTATGCGTGTATATGTGTGTATGTATATACATATGTATATGTGTATGTATATATATATATATATATATATATATATATATATGTATATGATTTTTTTGTTATCTTTAACAGCGTGTTTAACTTATGCTGTTCTTCTGGTTCTTTTTTTATTTATTTATTTGCTTAATGTTAAAAGCTGAAAACTTAATGTTATTACTTCATGTGTAGTATGTCGCCGTGTGCCAATTGCAAGGCTGCAGAGGCCTTGTCAAGTCAAACTTTTGACTTTTTGCCCCTGCAGCCTACATCAGTTTCTGATGTGAAATAAAGGGTTGATTGATTGATTGATTGATTGTCGACACCTGTCGCGATCAATACCACGCGCTTCACGCGAGCCCCTTCGGTCCCAACACTACCCAAGTATTCTAGTACAGTGTACTAGAATACTTGGGTATGGCAGATCGTAGCTGTGTCAGAAATCCTATGTGCACTCCACCAAAGCGGCACCAAAGATTCATATTTTCGCGCGTGCAGCCGCGCATGCGCACACCTTCTGGATAACGCGCCGGTGTCGACACCTGTCGCGATCAATACCACGCGCTTCACGCGAGCCCCTCCGGTCCCAACACTACCCAAGTATTCTAGTACATTCTAGTACATTCTAGTACATTCTAGTACATTATTCTACACCTTCTGGATAACGCGCCGGTGTCGACACCTGTCGCGATCAATACCACGCGCTTCACGCGAGCCCCTCCGGTCCCAACACTACCAAGTATTGTAGTACAGTGTACTAGAATACTTGGGTATGGCAAATCGTAGCTGTGTCAGAAATCCTATGTGCACTCCACCAAAGCGGCACCAAAGATTCATATTTTCGCACGTGCAGCCGCGCATGCGCACACCTTCTGGATAACGCGCCGGTGTCGACACCTGTCGCGATCAATACCACGCGCTTCACGCGAGCCCCTCCGGTCCCAACACTACCCAAGTATTCTAGTACATTCTAGTACATTCTAGTACATTCTAGTACATTCTAGTACATTATTCTACACCTTCTGGATAACGCGCCGGTGTCGACACCTGTCGCGATCAATACCACGCGCTTCTCGCGAGCCCCTTCGGTCCCAACACTACCCAAGTATTCTAGTACAGTGTACTAGAATACTTGGGTATGGCAGATCGTAGCTGTGTCAGAAATCCTATGTGCACTCCACCAAAGCGGCACCAAAGATTCATATTTTCGCGCGTGCAGCCGCGCATGCGCACACCTTCTGGATAACGCGCCGGTGTCGACACCTGTCGCGATCAATACCACGCGCTTCAATACTTGGGTAGTGTTGGGACCGGAGGGGCTCGCGTGAAGCGCGTGGTATTGATCGCGACAGGTGTCGACACCGGCGCGTTATCCAGAAGGTGTGCGCATGCGCGGCTGTACGCGCGAAAATATGAATCTTTGGTGCCGCTTTGGTGGAGTGCACATAGGATTTCTGACACAGCTACGATCTGCCAGCGGTCGTACCGCGGCATCAATTACGCTGCGGCACGATCGTTAGCAACATGATGCTTCAATGTATTGGACGGTACAAGCTACATTACCCATCCTTTACATAAAAACAATTGCGATTTTAAAGAAGAGAATTACAAGTTGTTTCAGCGTAGCATTAGCTGCGACTTTCGGTTTGTCGGATGGTGAGCCTTTTAAATGAAATGCCCATTTCCTTGGTCGCAAAGGCTGAACATTAGATATTTGAAAGGGATATCTAAAACTCGGAAGCAGTTTTCCCTTTTTGTTTTCCCCCTTTCTTATTTTTAATGGAACGAAACGGCACATACTAAAGTCCGAGATTGTTTTAGTATGTTTTTAATACCCCAGGTTAACATCTCTGTCTTCGATTCTGCCCGTCTTCTTTTTCTTGACCTTAATCAGCTCGCTTCACTTGTCACTCGTTCTTATGTTCATTTATGCTACGAACCACCCAAGCGACGGTCGCAAAGGGGTGAGAATCTTTTATTTCTTCATGGCTGCCACGACCATCCGAGGACCACCCGACGTTCACTCGTAAGAAATGGCTTATAAGCCGTGACAATTTTTATCACGCGTTTTAACATTGAAATTAAGTCCAAAAACTGAGACAACGTGGGCTAAACAAATAATGCTTTATAAGATTCAAGGAAAACAAGCAACTATTTCACATCATTTCGAGCAGAAAACATGAGCACACGTAGATCAGGAAAGGAAAAATTTGTAATAGATTACAGCACGGCATTGAAATAATGGTTACAATGTGCATACATGGTTACAATATTCAGCGCATTATCCTCTTGAGGGTAAACCATCTGAAACCCACACGCTCATAACAATACATTTAACCGACAGCTGCTTTCTGATAACCAGGTAAGTCTTGCTTGAGCTCGGTATTAGAAGGGAAAAACCTATGGTTCCACAGGGGGCATATCTGGCTCACGCAGACATACAGGGTGTTTTTGTTTTATTCTTTACAGAAATTTACATTTTTTGCAAAAAAAAAAGGATCTGGAAGATATGTGGATGCCGTCTTTTGCTATATCTGTAGGGCTCAGTGGACAATAAATGGGTGTATAACCACTGCAATATTTAATAATTAACAAAAATCTGTTAGTTAACTTGTTTATTAACAGCTCAGTTGGCCATGGTGCAATTGCAGCTTTAAAAGGAGTGATTATTAAAGGCAAACGGAATTTCGACAATTCGCGAAAAGGCAACGAGGTTCGCGAAATTTATCGTAAAAGTTTGCCTTTCTCCCCTTGATTCAGAAACCGCGTTATGAAAATCGTACGTAGAATAGTGACTTAGTCGTCTTATGTGTGGCGCCGGCGAGTCCAGCGAAGACACGCTGTCGAGTTAGTGACGAGGGAACAGAAACAACTGTGTCATTCTTCTACGCATCAATATCAGCACAACCTCATTCGCGCTTTCAGCGCGCGGTTTTTTAATTAAGCGAAAAAAGAAAAAAAAAATTAGCGATGAATATCTCAAAGCTCGTTGTTTGTTCGTGAACTTTTTAAATTGGGTTGGCCTTTAATAATGGCTCCCTTTAAAGCTGCAAATGCAACATGGCCCATTAAACCGCTCATTAAAAAGTTAATTACCATATTCGGCTAAGAAATCAAAATATTGCAACGGTTATTCACCCATGTAGGGTCCGCCGAGATCTAGGGATGTACAGTGCAGACGACACACACGTATCTACTACCTCCTTCTAATTAATTATGTAAAGTTCTGTTACGAATAAAAATATATCCTGCATAAGCATGAACTCACAACATTGGACATGCCTGGGACATAGCCATTTCCTCTTTTCGATTATGGGAGTAAGATGCTTTTAAGTTGGTTGTTTTAAAACTCAGATAACAAAATCTGATATTCCGCTGGCACCCTTGGGCTTGCAACGCATTGATATAGGTTATCGTTCAGTGTACGAAACCTTTCTTCAAAAGCTTCCCCATAAAACAAGTGTAAAATGACAAGAATTAACCCTTTGCCTACTGAAAAAATTAATTTTTTTTTTTTTAAATACCGATTTTTTTGTGTCCCCTCTTCTCTGTTTCACCTTGTGTTGTACCGCAGGAAAGGCTACATGTGCGAGCTCCTTGCTCTAGGGCACATCTCGGCGGCACAAGATCTCGTGCACAAAGGGCAGCTGCCAACGCTGTGAGCTCGCGCGTCTAGCCTTCACTGCGGTACAACATAAGGTGAAACGGAGTATATAAAATCGTGGTAACGACACGCGCAGCGCTCTAAGTAAAAAAAACAAAAAAAAAAACAGGTGGGTTGCACGATTTTTTCCGGATAACTCGACTACAGCGCCGCCACGAACTGTCAATACACGTGCTCTCACGAGCTCCCGTTGCCGAGCCGCTCCGGTCCCAACACTACCCAAGTATTATAGTACACTGTAATTTAGCAATAGGTCTATTGTGAGGGTTCTAATAGGGATTTTTCACTAGACGCCATATTTCAGTTCGCTTTTTAGAGCGCATGGTCAGAAGGAGCTCACATTGATAGGTTGATAAGAGCGACAATCTTGATCGTGTGGAGTGCACATTGCAAAAGAACTGTGTAAACTGAACATCAGCACGCCCTCAGCATCCGCGCACACAGCTATGGCCGCCAGTGAATACTCCCTATGCGAGCGGGAACGCTCGCAGCGCCTCATTCGGGAGTTTCGCTGCACAGTCGGCGTTCTGTTGTGGTGGCGAACAAAACCGGGGCAACTGCACAAAAATAAGGATGAATAAACCTCTACGAACACCAAAGCCCAATACACCTTGCCTGAAAATTGCAGACGGCATCACGCCGATCTCACAATCCACTGCATGGCGCAGGCAATGGTGAGGCTGATCCCAATGGTAATAGGTCCTGGCTGACTGAAACGCTATCGTATATTATCCAAGCGGTATGATTCCTTCCTATTTTTTCTTGTGAGTTCAAAACACAAAAAGAAATGAGATGCTACAGAAATCATGTTTTGTTGTCGTCCTGCCTTCGTTCTAAAATCCCAAAATATAAGACCCTTTCTTTTGGTCCCAGGAACTTTATCGGATGCCGCACCTCAGATCGCCCAAACGCATTCAATAGACGGTGGGAGACAAGGAGGTATAACGGACAGGTGGCGGCGTCCGTATTCTTCATGAGCAATGCTATATGCACTACGTAGTGCGGCTCGACCGGAAATCGCTATGTGCACTATGGCATGGCGCCATCTCGTGGACACCTGGCAAACCAGCCGAACAATGGACATGAGGCGCTCCCGGACCCGAAGTGAAACTTGTTTCAAAACTGGTTGGTGTCTCAAACACGCGTGGAAGAGTGCTCCCTCTAATGTTTTGCTATGTTTTGCCTCTAATGTTTTGTCAGCGGAAGCTGTGCACAGCTTCCGCTGACAGGTGGGGTTGGAAACTTCATAAGTTGGCGATCATAATCTTTGATCAAATCAAGCATGACGAGACACATTTCCTTGATACTTCATAAACCTGCGGAATACGATCTCAGGCGTACCAATTATGCAAAACCAAATGTTAGAACTAACTGTGGAACTCAAAAACTAGATTACCAAATTCCTAACCTACTAAATAAACACCCAAGCATCGTACAAATAGCACAGGAGTGTAGAACAAGCCACGCGTTCCGGAAAAAAGTCAAAACATACTTCCTTCAAGCTGATCGCCTACCTTAGATTATTGAAAGAAAATGTGACTTTTATGTGTTCTTATGGCAAATACAGCGCCTTCAGTATTTTTCTTTCATGGTGTCATGAAGAGTTGTGATGTGATAATGTCAGACGGGCGTTGGATGATCTGGTTGATAATGACGATGTTAATGTCAATGAGTGCAGTTTTCTCTTGTTTTTGTTTAATGATTTTTTTGTTTGTTTCTATTTTTTGGTTTTCATTGTGACGTATCGCTTATGTTCATATGTTTATATGGATGATATTGATCGGAATGGTTTACTGATGCCTATATTTATTTCACGCTTGTTGTTAAATTATTGCGCGCTGTTTCTGTTGACTGCTGTAAAAAAGGGGGGGGGGGGGGGGGCTGGCGGCCTCGTCAGCTCTTTTACCTTCTTTTGCTGCAGCCCCCCAGACATATTTATGACACATGTATGTCTGAAATAAACTATTCTAGTCTATTCTACTTTATTCTATTATATTCTAATTGTTTTTGTCGTTTTTTGGACAGGGTGTTGTAGACGCTTGAAACTGGCGGAACGCCTCGTCAAAATCATTCTACGTTCCGAATCGTTCTTCCATTTTCGTTTCCATGAAGACAGGCGCGACGTGCCGATGGAAGAGATGGCACAAACGCACGCTGGTGCATCAGAACTCGGACTGGAAAAGTCAGCGCGTCGAGGCCTCGTTTTTGCATAAATACAGGAGAGGGTGCCTCATATCCGTGGTTCGGCTGGTTAAACAGGTGTCCACAAGATGGCGCTATGCCGTAGTGCACGTAGCAACTTCCGGTCGAGCCGTACTACCTAGTGCATTTAGCATTCCTAATTCTTCATATATGGAGCGAAGTGTAACAGAAGTAGGTGTGGCCACAAACTGTCCCCTCAGTTTCTCGGCCAGTGAGACGATCCTCTTCCTCTCTTTTTTCTTCTACTGTTCCACGATCTCGGGCAATTTTCATAGTGAACAGGATACTCAGGTAATGGACGCCACCATGCAAATATAAGGCAAACAACCGCATTGCCATGGCATTTCCGTGGCAACCCGGTTGAGGCGTAGCCACGTAATGTCCAATCAGTCTCTCTGTCAATCAGACGAGCCTTTTCCTTTGTCTGTTTTTCTACTGTTTTCCATTATTTAGCATCATCAGGAAACTCAATTGATGGACGTCGCCACGTAGATTTGAGGCGAACAACCACGTTGTCGTGGCATTGCCGTGGCAACGCTGCTGTTTACCCAACATTCACCGGGCTGCATCCACTGAATCGGTGTCCAACACATAAGATTTGGAACTTAACACTTGCCTGACCAGTGGGCAGTCGGTATGCGGTGGACGCTCTCGACACCGTGCCGGAAGTCGTCTAGAGCGAGACGTCATATAGCGCGGGTTTGGATAGCGGGCGTATACCAAGCGTCGCACGCACGAACGCTGACTGTATTAAGATAGCCGGAGCCCTTCTTTCAGTAGGTGTTAATTTCCCTCAGTCGTGATGAGATTTCTCGCGCGAATCGAAACTTCTTTCGATGCGCCGATCGTATGGAGAGCTGCAGCCGCGACAGCAGGCAGACGAAGTAGACCGCAGCCATGGAGCACACCGAACAGCCTAGCGTAGCTGACCGAGCGGCGAGCAGACGAGCTTGGATGAGAACGCGTCTGTGTGCTAGGCAGTCTGGGATTCAGTTCTTTTTTTGGCGTCACTGAGCACGACGTCATGCCGGATCCTGGGGTATCAAACCACGTGATGTAAACGTCACGTGGTAAACATCACGTGGTGGGGGCGCAGTCATTTTCCGGAAAGGCCTAGTAAAACATTTCTTGTCGCGAGGCGCTCGCATGCACGATATGCCGCTGATAAGTACTCCTACAGCCGGCCGTTCAGAGACGTAAAAGTCCTGCCATCTTGTCGGCTCTGCTATCGCGTAGTTTTCGAGGCACCTCCTCTCCTACATCGTGGACGATTTGCTATCTTGCGGGTCGTCGATTTTGGCCACTGCATGTCACCCAGCCTTCGCCGATGGGACGTAGCTAAAATCGGAAAGCAGCCAAAACAGAACCCCCCGCGAAAAGCGGGTGCGACGAAAGAGATCGCGGCGTCGATTTAAAGGCAGGAAGCTCACGCGGCACCAACGTCCCATTGCTGACGTCTTGTGTTTTCGTGTTTTTCGAAGAGAGGTGTAGCGATGCTTGCGCTCGGGCGTCGCTCGTTGCGCCGCGCCTTGCGCCGACTCAAAGACGCTCCGAAGAAGACTGGATTTCGTCAAGGGTGAGTTCTGTATTCTTTTTTCCCGCAAATCTAGCAGAACAGAAAAAGAAAAAAAGAACATTTTTTTTAGTGAGGTGCCTGACAATTAAATAATCCGTTTTTCTTTTCACTAAGTGCAAACAAAGTAGCTAAAAAAAAAAAGAAGAAAAATGTACCGTGATATTTTATGCTTAATTTTGGTACCACTGTTATTACACTTAAACCTTATTAGTCTGAACACTAGCACCACCTTAATATATTAAGTGAACTTTTTTTTCTGGTGTATCTATCCAAAAATAAATAAATTAAGCAAGTCACATTATTAACATATACAGGGTGTCACAAAAGAAAATTTACAGGGTTTCTTTTTTACTGCAAAAATAAACGAGGCGTCGCCGAACGCTCATTCTTCGCCCAAATGTAGCGCTAAAGGTCACAACCAGATGCCAAAGTTTCAGCCCGATCCGATAATTTAATCAAAAGATATGTGTTTTTCTAAAAATTTCATTGGAAAAATGGAGCCCATTCTTGGCCGGTTTTCGGTTTCTGGTGCCATAGAGCCCCATTTAATCAAAAACTCCGTCGGCCGCCATTTTTCCATTGAACTTTTCAGAAAATCACTTAATACTTTTGAATAAGGTATCGGATCGGGCTGAAACTTTGACATCTGGTTGTGACCTCTAGCGCTACATTTGGGTGAAGAATTAAAGTTCGGCGATGCCTAGTTTATTTTTGCGCTAAAAAAAAAAAAAAAATGCCCTGCACATTTTCTTTTGTGACACCCTGTATATACTCTTTGGTTTACTGCTGGCTATTCAGTCTCGTACAGGCGCTGCTTTTTATTTTTGGGAAAACATTTTTGAACATGGTAGACATGTTAATGATCTAGAAGGGTTGTAATTATTGCTAGTTGGTTGAACATGTTTATCGGTTGAAAGCGCTAAAAAAGGACGGATGTGTAGAAAAGACACATCGAAGAGAGCAACTTAAAATTGTTGTAAGATCCGCTCTGCATTAAAAAAAAAGAAAAATAGTTGCTAAAAAAAAACTTAAATTGTCTGGCAGCTGGTTTGCCAGAAAATATCTGTAAAGCTCTGTTCTCTGTTCTAAATGTTTCAGTTATTTAACATACTTTTTCTATTTCTCGATAACCGGTAATTTATATAAAATCACGATTTCTGTTAAAGCATTACAGAAAAATCCCAACACAGAACATTTATGTCAAGTCACAAGCTCTCTTCAACCTATAAAAAAGTAAAACACAGAAAGAATAAACACAAAGATGACAAAAACACCGACGAGTACGTCTGCGTGCGTTGTGTTTATTCATTCTGTGGCTATTTGGTTTATGAGACTCTACCAACACGCGCCTTTGTTTTAACTCTAAAACAAATCCCAGAAAACTCCCAGCACAGACAATTTATGTAAAATAACAAGTTCCGTTAAATCAGGTAAAGAAAAAAAAAAAAGAGGAGGGAACATAATTACTGCAAAATTACAAGTTTCATGAAAGCAATTACTGCGAAAGTCCAAGAACAGCTATTCTTTGTTTTAGTTACGTAATTTAATGTTTTCTCTTGCTTACATTCAAGGTATAAAATGCCGTCCTTTCATTTATTTGTTTCAATCATTAGATGCAATATTCAAAGATGGAACAGTTAGGCCAAATATGACCTAACTGCCAAAGCAGAAAGCTGCCGCCTCCGACATACCGAGGCCCAGGGCTTATGGCGCATTCACACTGGGAGCGGATCCGCGTTCGCCAAGCGGTTGCGGATGCGGTTCGCGAGCGACCCCTTTCAGACACACCGAGAGGCGGTTGGCGGCTTCTCGGCGATCACGCGTGATCTTTTGAGACTTGCGTTTGGCAACGCAGTTGTACAATCCAGAATCCACTTTAATCCACGATCCAAAGCCGAACTTTTGCTGTTTTGCCACTCTGAAGATCTTTTTTTCCGGGATGTTCGCTCGTATCACGAGTTCAGGCGGCGAAAAAAGAAGCATGGACCCGCCAAACTCGCCTGTGATTCCCTCGACTTCGCCCACAAGCAAAGCCCAGCTAGGCGCGCCTTGCTGACTCAGAACAGGATGCCCCCAACCTTTTCTTCGAAGTGGACCCTTCCCGCATGAATAGCTGACCTTGTTTTCGGGATAGAGAGCGAGTTTTCCACCCTCGCAGTTCGCTCTATCATTTTCGAAGTTGTGACATAGCGGTGGGATGGACCGTGCTGCGGGGGAATGTGTTCGGTGCTAGCCGGTCGTGGCTTCGTTGGTGGCGGACTCTCCTAATCCTTCACACGTCGATCGAGTCTACTGTTTGTTTTACATTAAGCTCAAATAAACGCCGTATGAATTACCTCTGCATCGCCTGGTACGTACACTTTATTCCTTGATTAGGTTCCCTTTATTTCTTTTGTTGGTAGTAAACGTTACAGGTCGAGCTAGCGCAGGTACCCTGCCCGCTCCGCGGTTGTACGTTGGCTACCCAATCAAGCTCACGACGTCTCTATCGGCCTTCGTGGTGGTAATGCACGGTGTCGAAAGCTTTCAATATTTCACGCGACTATTTCAGTGGATAGAAAAGCTGACATTTCGGTCGATCAGGGGCGGGTTCCAACGTTCTACGGGCAGAAAGTAGTCAGCCTGGGCTGTGGCACCCGGAATAATAAACAAACTCTTACCAAACCAAATCACGGGTGCGAAGCCCGTTAAAATTACGAGTCAATTCTTTTCGCGGCGGATCCAAGTGACGGACGTCAATATCACGTTTTCTGTTGATTTGTCGAAAGCTAGGACTAGAGCGCTAGGACTACAGCGCCTTGGACGCCTCACTACACTGTTAGCAAGTCCCGTGTATTTGGCGAATATTTGGGGTGAAAAACACGCTATTTACACAAATTACCATAAATTTACACGATGAGTAACGGGTAATTCGTTCAGAAATCATGCGAGGTTGTAAAAAACGTGTTTTGGTTCGGTCATACACGCATAACCGTGTAGCCGACCTCGATAACACGCATCGCCCCCGGCGACGACCGCGGCGTTGCCGGCTATCGAAGCACCGGAATGCTTGGGGACACACTTAGAAAGGACCGTCGAGACAAATGCCGCGGAAAGAAACATGTCTCGGAGACAGATATGCACCAAAAGCAATTGCGCCATGTCGCAGGACGTGGGCGAAACCCGCGCTTACCGTGCTCGCCGCCATCTTCTGGTCGATGGCAATGCGGCTTCCCTCATGTCGCCCATGTTTGTAATTAGTTTAGGGGTCCTGATAACAGTTTCTTAGACACCACAAATAAAGTGATGGGTCTAACTATTCGTTCCAAACAGTTAAAATGGATATAAAAAGCGTGTCCTCGATGTGAACACGTGACATTGCAGTTGGTTTCGTTTTTGCTTCAACCTTCAACTACAAGCGATCTGGCCACGGCGCTAGCGCAACGCCGATGTACGCTGGAAGCAAGCGCCGGTTGGCTTTCGTTGTTTTTGTTTGACCGGAGAAAATCTGGCAAGTACGCATGGCGCCGCTACTGTTTTGGTTTGACGGGACGCGAGAAGCTTCGCATAGAGCTTCGGAGTTTGCGAGCACATAGTGAAGACGTGACCGGAGAAGTGCTCCTGTGATGTTCCTGGAAGACGGAAAGTAGCATTCGTAATCGTCGTGTGTGCTTTGAAAGCGAAGGGAGTCACAGGGTCCACGAGTTCGCAACCACAAGCCAAGGTTCACGACAGCGCGGCGTTGACTTCGGCGATCTCGTTCTGTTTGGTGCAACCCGGTGATGCGAAAAAGAGCTGAAACATTCGTCGTGTGTGGTGCGGTGCTTTGTATTCCGGGTCTGTTTGAACCACGCTTTTAACACGGAGCGCTAATTGTTTGTTGCGTGGTGGAGGTTCAACGGGTACAGTCCCGTCGTCGTCAGCTGATCCGGTCCAGCTGGTCCGGGAGGACGCAGCGAGCGTTTTTAAAAGTAAATCTTCCATCGTTCCGTTTCAAACTGTGGAAGTATCCCGACACGTACCGTGAGTAAGAAGCAGCGGGCGTTTTCAACAAAATTACGTTGTTTTAATTGAATAATGGACTCCGGATTGTTGTCTTAAATCTGCCGTTTTTTATGCTTCGTGTTGGACTGCGTTTGCATAGCGACGCACACCGCTCGAGTAGATGATTCGGTCCTGCAACGAGCTTGTTGCGTCAATCATGCGGCGTGAATAAATTAGGGCAAGGTTTCCTACCTGCCCACAGATGCATGTATACGAGACCATTTTTTTATGTTGTGAACGTAGTGCTCTTTCTTTATTTTGGAAGACGCGTTGGTGCATTTATAATGGTACAATCACTTGAGAGTTGAGAAATTGGAGAGCGAGCAAGCTTTCTCAACTTTGTCTCTTTCTCTCTGGCACTGCCCTGTTTCAGTTTCAGTAGGCATATCTACTAGCAGGTACAAACTGCTCTAAAGCAGGTAAAGAACGGGAAGCTTAGGACGGTGCGGACTCCGTGTTTCGCGCTTTTCGCAAAGTGACAGCGTAAATGCTTTTGTGAGATATGCGGAATATGCAAGCGATTTTGTTATGCCCGTCGTTTGCGTCTCTCCAGCAAAACGAATAAGATGATGTACTACAAAGGCGCAATCACAAGCCAAGATTTAAGATAGCAGTCGTTTGCTTCGGTGATTCGTGTAGCTGTATTTTACCCTGCTCTCTGCAACACCGTGTCATGACGAAGAGCTGGAACGGTCACGGTTTGTGCTGGCGTCCCGGTTGACAGAAACCCGCGTCGCCCACATCGGCACCGAGTGCGCTTGGGCTGTTGATGCTCAAGCCTTTCATCTGCGTCTTGTCGCCAGCTCATCCTGCTGCTCAACGGTGAGGAAGCGACGGTGAGGAAGCGGCGAGAGTAACCTCGGAAGTGAATGTAAATCCTCGTTCATTCAGTTATCCGGTGTCAAAGTGTGGAAGATGTCCAGCGTGTACTGAGGGCGGGAACTACGAGCGTTTTGCCTTGCTTTTATAACCGAAACGAGACCAACGAGATAACTGCCTTGCGTACTCTAAAATGACGGAAGCAATAAGTTTCAACAGGTCGAGTACGTCACCGGGGATGTAGGCGAGACGGCGCACACTGTTTAAACGCTTGCAGTATCCACGAGTGGTACCAGGAAAGCGACGTCAACAGAGAAGGAGCTCGTGATTCAGCATAATGCAGTGCTACGGGCCCGTGTATCTTCAAAGTTCGGGGTGGTGGCAGTATAAAAAAAAGACGCATCAGCGCCCCACACCAGTGTTCACGAATAACACCGGTCACAAACTCCCAAGCCCCACCGCTCTTCTCGACACCGACACGACATACGACAACAAACTGCATCAAAACGCCCCAAAAGTGAAGGCGTCTACTCCCGTACTGCAACTGCTGCAACTAGCGGAAGTGAAGTGTTGGGCGGATGTCCGGATGTCCTTCACAAAAATATATAAAAAATGCTTTGCGCAAGGATCATTTTCATTTATTATTGTATACGTAATGACAAAATCCCAAAATTTGTTTTCCTATCTGATTTAAGCTAGTCGGACTGCTCATAACACTGGTCAAGCAAGAAAATAACAAAAATTTGAACTTTTTCATGACCGGTTTAAGATTTATTGTTAACATATCGTTATTTATTGCAACGGACTAACATTATAGATTTTGCCTCCATACTTTTTAAATGCAAACAGTTCTAACACACGGCTATCCATTGCGCCGTGTTTTGTGTATTCTTCTATAAATCTGTAATGGTCAGCGACCAAAGAGCTCACCCGCACATGTCAAGCTTATATGCGCCGCGGGGAGAAATGGGTATCGAGTAGGAAGTGTCGGGCGTAGTGTCGGTTGTTGTGTTTATGTACATGTCGGTGCTGTGTCGCTGTGTGCTGTGTTGCCTGCGTTGTATGTAGGGTTGCTGTGTAGTCGTGGTCGTTCGCAGTGCCAACAGACTCGTCTTTTTTATAAAACAGGCTGCTAGAAATCTCGATAGGTGGCGCAAGTTACCGCCCGATTCTAAATAGTTTGCTCAAGTTATCTATCCATGTAAGATCGGCATTTTTTTTTTTTTTTTTTTAGCGGTTTGTTGAAGCGATCGACGCCGCCGACCGCCGACAACGCACGTACGTACCTTTGCAAGCAGCTACGTCCGCCGCTTGGAGACCTTACTGTGTATAAAAGACATCGAACGAGAACTAACGCGCCGTGTGTGCTTTCAATTCGGCTGAAAGGCGTGCGGCTCGCTGGGCACGTCTCTCGCCTGTTCTCGGCCGCTGGCCGCCATGTTTCATACGGAACACGTTCGAAACGGTTTTGCGGAAGGCAGACACGATGTAGCGTGTTAAGTTTACACAGCACCTCATGCGTAGACAAAAAACACAGATGGCCTCGTGTAAAACGAACACGTTTCGACGTGTCCGCTATGGGACAACGGTTTACACGTCTACGCGTGTTATTTTTGCTAACAGTGTAGCGAAGGCTGCCATCTTGTTTCAAAAGTCACTGACGTCACGTCAGCGTCGCGTTGTGATTGGTTGCCGCTTTGCGGTTCGTGAAAACGGTTGGGAGAAATCGGTCCTGAAGCGGTTGGC
Source organism: Ixodes scapularis (assembly GCF_016920785.2). Taxonomy (NCBI): domain Eukaryota; kingdom Metazoa; phylum Arthropoda; class Arachnida; order Ixodida; family Ixodidae; genus Ixodes; species Ixodes scapularis. The sequence goes on along the minus strand of NW_024609857.1, from coordinate 56,868,441 downwards.
AAAAACGCGCTCCAACAGCTCGATCCTAGCCGCTTTGCGGTTGAGAACGCGCGGATCCGCCTTGCGTTTGCGGATCCGCTTCCAGTGTGAACGCGCCAGAAGCGATTGGCAAAAACGCGCTTTAACCGCTCGATCCTAGCCGTTTTGCGGTTGAGAACGCGCGGATCCGCTTCGCGTTTGCGGATCCACTTCCAGTGTGAACGCGCCATTAGATTGAGGCACCGCCGACGGCCGGTGTTGCATCCTCTCAACGTCATCGTCGTTGTCGTCGTGCTGCTGCGAGATTTATCGCTTCTATTTCACGCTTTGAATATCGTTTCCAATGTTGTGACGTCTAGGGCTGCTGATTGGTCGACGCTCTGTCGCACTTTTAGTTTACCCTCTAACCGCGGGGAAAATATTCGGCGCAGGCGGCGGCCTTTGCTCCGCCCATTGGCCAAACACTCCCAATATACGGCTCTGGCTCGCCGGTGACTGCTGCGCCGCTGGGTGAGGTTGCGGCAAGAGTACGAACTTTGGCGCGTTGCCGGGAGTGCGAAGCTCTGCGAGGCGCGTGCTGAAATCACGTGTGCTCTAATAATTAAAAAGCGTGACAGGACAACGGACACAGGAGGAGGCACAGACACAGCGCTACTTACAACTGAACTTTATTTCCGCTGCAGCTCGGTATATATTACCAGCAACAACACAAACAAGTTGGGAAAATATAAAAGGCACATCGCAAAATCTTTAAAAACAACATAAAAAAAACTAAAATTCCTGCATCACTCATCGGCGCCCACCCAAACCAGTCATGCTTGGTCAAGAAACCGCAATTTTTTTTCGGATAATAGGAAGTTTTAGTAGATCGTTTTCAAAGGCCCGCTACCGCTACGAGCGCGCGCTTCAGACCATGCATCGAAGCAGCGCGAGCTCCCGCTACGATTAGCGTGGCCTGAAAACACGATCTACTAAAACTCTTTATCGATAAAGAGGGTGCGCTGACACATTGCAGCCCTAATCTAGCAATTTCTCGAGCCTCGAGTATTTCCCTTGTGGTTTTGTTTCTGTTTTTGTTCAGTGCTGTACAATCTGTGAAAATCGAAGTACAACCACAATCCCGGCAATGCTAACCGAGGTGTCCTGATATGACGGCATCAACGTTGCAGCGGTGTTCCCTCAATCTTTCATTTAGGCAGCGACCAGTCTGCCCGCCCGCACGATAATGGCACGGAGTACACAACCTCTTCTGTGCACTCAACAAAGCAAGTTATGTGCTTTTTCGTGCAGCCGGGTCTGCTTTTGATGTTCGAGGTGGAATTTACCTTTTTACATAAACTAGCCAATAAACATAAACTACATAAACTAGTGTCCTCTAATCTTCATAGTTCTTGCTGTGGGTAGCAAGTTAGACCTCAAAGCGTAACGTTAGGCCTAATGTCAGTCCAGCGCATATCCGCCCCCCCCTCCTTCCCCATTACGTGAAACAGCTGCGCGTACCGGTTGCCGACTTTAGATTTCAAAGCGTAACGATAGGCCTAACGTCAGGCCAGGGCATACCCGCGTGCCCCCCCCTTTCCGGCTGCGTCACCAGTAGTCCGGCTGGCGGCTTAGCAACGACCGACGACACCGTTGCTATGGAGCCACATGACGCGTCGCAGCCAATTGGAATTTAGGTGCCGTTTCGCTCAGCGAATAGGAGTTTAGGTGCCGTTTTTCGCTGCCACAAACAACCCAAGTAGCACAACTCGCTGGTTTGGGAATGGGGCGGTACCGGTCTGCCGGCAAGATCCTACTGGCCCGACGCTGGAAACGCCCCGTGGGGCGACAACGGGCCAGTGAGATTGCCAGTCACTGGCCAGCGACTGGCACTGACTGGGACGCCCGGCACTGGGCGTCCCAGTGAGTTCCCGGGATGCTGCCAGCACAAACCCCCAGCATAGTATCAGTAATACGGTAAGATACCAGCAAGACCCCAGGCTGGCGGCCTCAAGCCATACAGTTCCCGGTCTTTTTTCCCAGCGAGTTCCCGGGCTGCTGCCAGCACAAATCCCCGGCATAGTACCAGCAGTACCGCAAGATACCAGCAAGACCCCAGGCTAGCGGGCTAAAACCATACAGTTCACGGTCTTGTTTTCCATGCTAACATTTGGTTTTGTGTGCAATTCACACCTGAATAGAAATGATGTAGTTCATAACAAGGGTTATTTTAACACGTAATGTGTGTAAACAATAAATGAAACATACAAAATTGTTACCGTCATTGTTTATTGTCAGTTGCAGTGAAGCTACAGTCGGCTGGTAATCATGCGCTTGTCGCCAGAGGAGTGCGCTGAATGAAAGAGGCTGCATGTCACGGGCCTAGGAAATTTTCTTCACACTTCTCATGCAGCTTGTGATGCAAGTCGACCATGCACCCGAGAAGGCAAGTCCTTCATTACAGCACCTGTAAAGAGAATCGACACCACAGTAGAATGACAGGGTAAATCAATACCAGCTGGACGTGACAATCCAGAAATTCCAAACTGGGGTGAGGGGCATGAGACAAGCAGCCCATGTAAAAGGAATTTTTTTTGTAGCTAATGCACTAATTGTCTTTATTTTATTTTCAATCTGGAAACTATATCAAAACAAGAATCCCTAAGGGACATACCTGTAACAACACACTGGATGACCAAGGGGCGAAAATGGTCCAGTTATCTCATAATCAAGGTCAGCTATTTGTATGAAAAAGGCCCACTTCAGAGAAAGGCTTGTGGAAATCATCTATTTTAATTCAAAAGGGCATGTCGAGAGACGGGCGAGCTTGGCAGAGTAGTTGGCATGTTGTTTAACACTGACGTTTGTTACGATAGGTGTGCAGTCCCCGATATCCACATTCAGCCTTTTTAGGTAAACATAGCGATTCATTAGCATTACTGAGACAATGACAAATCATATACTTGACATATACAGCTCACCGTTGTACACATACTAATGAGATTGGATAGACACAGGTAAACATGTAATGCATTGCAGAGTATGACACCCCGGTTCCCACATAATGGCAACTTGACGACTAAAAGTCATCTGCAGACTTCATGAAATAAAAATAGCGACTTACACAAAAACTAGTATATATTATCAGCGTCCACCATCAAACTCACATTGAGTGTTTTCCATCGGCATGCCCTAGCCCTTTAAAATGCCCGCAAGCCTCACTTACTTTAAGCATATGACATCCCATGAGATGAAACATTCCCTCGTTATCATCATTAAGATGTCTACAGGTGCGAACAGTTCAGGAATATCAATTGAAAGATGCCAAATCAGTAGTGAGGTAGTGTACACTGGCTGGTAGATGCAGGTTAATATGTATGGGACATCTATTTTCTAAGTGATATTGTTTATCTGGTCAATTTTCTTCACATACCCATCACATACTGGGACAAGGTTCTCAATACAGTGGAAAACAGGAAGGAGGAGTGAGTTCCAGATTTAGTTTTGCACAAGTTATGTGGCAACTGATTTCATCCTCTTAGAATTTATTAGAGTGGATCTGGGTTTAATGATGTCTAGCCCGACAATACTGCCAGGAGCACATGTCCCAAAACCTTCAGAAACGGGTAGAGGAAGTTTTAATCATAATTTCCGTATTGCGATGAGAGCTGCTCACACTGAGAATTGATGTGAGCAGTGTCGGCCATCATTCTGTCTGAAATATCTATGCGTCAGCCACCCCCTATCAGAAAAAGATTTAGCTGAGCGCTTTTTACGGCCCGCTCAGCTCAGCCACTGAGCGGGAAATTAACCAGGCATGCACGTAACGCTCAGTCGGCAGTGGCCATAGGGGTGCAGGAATTGTCTTCTCCATCGGCATCTGCACTCCGGTTGGTCGTTGCTGACTGAGCGTTGTGTGCATGCAGGTGCTTTCCTTTTGAGTGGAGCGGGTCTAACAATGCTCAGATAAAACTATCTAATGTCTATGTCACAGCCTCAACAGCCAAACGAGCAGTCTTCTTCCTCGCTTGCACAATAGACCAAAATTGCACTGCATACTGCTTTAGAGGCTTGTTGGCATGTTTCACACTCACTCTCTGCAGACAGCTAGGACTATCGGTACGCGAGGGAAAAAAAAGTGTGAACACATATCATGCATGCCAAAAGAAAACATTAATGGAACTGCACGAGACTGCATTAAAGTTGCCAATTGGGCGCGTTTTATACTGCACAGCCACTGGCTGAATCACATAAGTGTCACACTTGCCGAGCTTGAAGTACTGTCGTGATCTTTACGAGTGTGAACAAGCGATCGTCGACTGTTCAGTACTGGGAGCATCATGCACCAGTGGACTTGCTCTCCTTTTAAAATGCCTTGCGAACCAAGCATGGTAAGTCATCTGATAAGGAGAGAACGTCACCACGGACAGCACTGAGCAGTTGATAATCACCTGCTTACCTTCATATGGATCAAGTCTCTACCTGGCCAAAGTAGGCAGTATGTGTGCAGCAGAAACGGCTGTACTGAAATCTCAAAAGGATGAAAGATCAGAACAGGCTTGGTGAGGTTTCACGTTGCAAGTATGCCCATGCAAATTTCACTTTCTAAAACATAAACACGCATTTCAAATTGTCATCCAGGACAAGCTGCTATTACACAGCTGTATATATAAGGCAGCTTACCATCAACAACCTTCGCAGACTGCCATGGACCTGATCCTCGGCTTGGCTGATGATGCAGGAACGAATTGGCCTAGTCGATGCTAGCTTCCGTTCGGCAAGGGCTGCACTGAGTATTAAGATGAAAAAAGTGTTGTAGATTATGTGAAACAAACAAAAGCAATCCTAGCATCCACAATTCGCTAGAGGCACTGAAAACAAAAATAAGAGGTTGGGTCAATTATTTTAATGCAATATACTTCGGACACATACCATGACTGCAGGTAAGATATTTGCTGCCTTCAATCTAGATCTGCTTGAAAATTTACAAGCCAAATAACAAATATTTTATAAGCTGAAATATATTTTGCTGGAACTACAAAATCTGAAGACTATCTCTGCAAATATGGTGCTATCTAGTACATCAGAGATGAGTAGAATTGGATTACAGCGTCCCCCTTACAAAGATTGAAGCAAAACAAGTATAGAATCTGCCGTGCCACTACAGTAAAACCTTGTTAATTCGGATCTCATGGGACCGGCAAAAATGTCAGAATTAACCGAAAGTAGAAATATCGAAAGGACAAAGAAAGCTGCGCGAAAACGTTGCCCTGTGACACACCTTTATTTTGAGAAAAAATCTGTTATTACCGCCTGCTTTCTGGACGACACTTGGGCGAAGACGGCAACTTTCCTTAGCGCGGTCGAGTGCTCCACCGCACTCGCACTTTCGGAGCTACGCATCCCGTGCGCTGACAATGTAGCACAGCAAGGCCTCTTCTAGTTTCGGGTGCACCACCTTCCAAGGCCGCTTTCTTTCCGCGTTGAACTTCTCGCTCTCAAAAGCCCGTAGGATATCGGCCAAAATTTTTACGTACGTGGCCAAAGTGCTTCTCTTGACGTCGTAACTTTCCATAAGTTGTCGAAAGACGCCGCCCTCCAAGGCCCTCAGTATTTCCACTTTCGTCGCTAAATTCTTAGCCTAGTACAGCTGCAACGAAAAACGAGTAGCACAACTGACCAGTAATCGGGGCGGCGAAATCGCGACACCCGGCGCCATTTTTCCCGAGCGCCGATAGCGAGAGTGCCAGTCACGTTGCATTTTACAATGCGGGGGTGGCCGACGAAAAATTGAGGGATAGGATAGTTGTTAAAATGGCGGGCTTTAGGATCCCCGCGTGGAGGCATAAAACGTGACTGTCACTCTCGCTATCGGCATGCTCGGGAACAATAGCACCGCGTGTCGCGATTTTGCCATTCCGGTCGTCGGTCACTTGTGCTACCCTTTTTCCGTTGCAGCAATGCTTCTGCCGCTTCCTTGCCAGGAGAGTAACGCGCTGAAGCACGGTGATCCAGAGCAAAACTGGTGCGAAACACAGAGAACCGAAACACCATGGGAAAACCGGAAAAATCACATGCGCACTTCGGATGGATATCGGTTATACCTTTTGGAACAGACGGTAGATAGCGCCACCTGCCGAATTCGTCCGAATTTACGATAGTGCGCCGCGTTCCCTCTGAATTAATGAGCGTTTGCTGCCATTGACTAATACATACGTTTGACGGGACCGAATCGGCAGTTCAAATTATCCGAATTTCCAAATTAGCGGGGGTTGAATTAACGAGGTTTTACTGTACAACAGAAACGACTCTACTGTGATCTCGTGGGGATCAGAGTTCAGAACAGGCATGAAGGATTTGGCACGAGAAATATGCCAATGTCATTATTCATTTTTGCAACATTAAAATGGCTCTGAAAGTGCGACCAGCTGCAGGGTGTATTAACGCAAATCTTGTGAGTGCTGAATTGTAGACACAGTGCCCTGGTTGTGTTCATGTGCGATATATGACCAAATACCATAGAGACCAATACTGCAAACCTCATCAAAACCAATGGGTGCGGTGGCGAACGGCGTGAGTGGCGCTGTTCACCTCTCTTGCCGTTCATTTGTGTTTGTGTGTTGCCACTTCCAATGGGAAGGCTTCAGCCATTATTGGGAACACTAAATAAACAAATAAAAATGCAAACACAACACACACAGCAATACTGGCAGCAAGTCGAGACGCACTTCTGTTGTAAACTCAGCATTCCGCTTACGAATGGGATGCGCAATTTCCCTACAGGATTTCATTCCACGTGAATGGCATCGGAATTGCTAAAGGCCAGTCCATAAACACAGTCTGCGTTAAAAACAATCCTATCAGCAATAAGTTTCTATTATATTGCTCAATATATAAAGAACCTTACCATGAACAGCCTTGGCAGTCTTCCATGAAGCCTGGCCTTCAGCAGAGGAAGCTGTCTTTCTGTGTCGTCTCAGGACACTCGCATCAGAATGGCGAAAGTGAATGCCAACTTCTACTCGGTAAGGACTGCAGTAAGTATAAACATGAAAACACAGATTAGAATATACGATAAAAATATCATAGACCAACGTGAAAAAAGTGCACAAAAAGACAAGGACAAAAGGACAGGAACACATAGGACGCAGACTGGTGCACACTCACAACTTGATCTATTGAACATAAAAGAAAAAGGATCAGAGAAATCAGAAAGGCTGTGTTCGGAGAATGCGAGCTTCAGAAACCAGGGCGTGAGAAAAAGATGTCAGGTAGACTGTTTTACAGACACTTTGGAAATAACAACAGCCTTTCCATGTAATAAGGTGGTGAGTTCATTCTGATTGAACATCCTGAAAAGTAACAAACAAAGAACAAGGAATAAAAGAGAGGAATACATACACTACATACGAGTGTAGACTCCCAACTCACAAATTGGAGAAGAAAAAAAATAAAGAATGCGAAAGGAGCTTTAGCAAAAGTTTGAACAGGTCCAAGTGGAATGTGCTAACTTCCACCCATATGCAAACACAATTTTCTTGGCAGCTCAGGTAACAGACGGATGTGCGGACACATTGGTCGCCCATACTAAGAATAATAAAGGCCTAAAATAATCCCCTTGTATGGTTTTCACAGTATCTGCTAATTATTCACGTTTTCTCTAAAAGCCCCGTCCCACTAGAGCGACAAACACCGATTTTCGTCCGACGACACCACAAAGTTCCATGTCGCCGATGCTGTCCCACTGCAACGGCCAACGCCCGCGACAAATAATAGAGGCGGAGGGCACCGCGCTCTTCCAGACATTCTAGTTTACCAGTGAACAATACGGTGGAGGGAGGCAATCAAACAACCCCCCTTCCCCTTTCCGCCTCCACCCACCGGCGGGCCGGCCCCCCCGCGCGCCCGCCGCTGCCGCGGTTCCCCCCCCCCCCCCCCCCCCGCGCGCCCCGCCGCTGCCCAAGCGCTGCCGCGGTTCCCCCCCCCCCCCCCCCCCCCCTCCATATCCCCAAAAGTTCCGCCGCTACTGATGGACCTCGAGCGAGTATGCAGCCTATTTGTGAGCGAAGAAAAACAGCCTCGCATTACCCCATTCGCGCACAATTAGTAATACTGGTAAAAGCAAGCGATCTAGACAATAACAAGGATTTTGAACGGAGGAAAGAATAATCTAGCCCTAACAGACAAAGAAAGGAACTTACTTTGGAACGACCGTACCATGATCTTGGCTGTTGAGCAGATTTGACGTAGTTCCACGGCTCACAGTCGCTTCCTTCTCGTTGAGACACATTTGAAACTAAGATAAACTCCACGCATCACGACTAATCGGTGAATTGACCTGAAGACAGAGATATGAAAACCCACACGCCCGGCCAAACCAACCCCCGGACATTTTCCATAGGAACCGTGCGCATCTAATTCAAGCCCCGACCAGGGCGCCCCTAGCGGCAAACGGGTCCATCGCATCGGGGAGCTTCTGCCAGTCGCTGCGTTGGTTGTGCGTTGTAGTGGGTTAGCGTTGTAATTTCTGAGATGGCTATTGCGCACCAAGAAAGCCGCAACAATTGCTGCGTGGTCGGCTGCAACAGTACGTCGAAGATCGCACACGGCACGAAGTACTACATCGTCCCTTCGAAGCCGTACGGCCGTACGAGGCGGAGTACTGCGCGACCTGCAGGTGCGACTTGTGCGTCCATACAGGTTAGTGGCGTTTCTTACCTTTCTGTTCGCGCTTTGTTTAAGCTGCTGACGAATAATACAATTAACTTTTTTCTATTCTAGCGACGATGGAACAGCATCGACACCGACGGCAAACTCTAAAGTATGCGGCAAATACTTCACCGGAATCGAGAAGCGGAGTGCGGTCGCCCCCCTAAGCCTACACTTGGATGTTTCCATCAGCCTACAGGAAGATAGTAGTGGGAATCGCGGAACGGCGCGAAAAAAATCGCCCAGTTATTGTCAAGCTGATTCAGAAATAAACGTACATAATTACCACGGTCCACTCAACGCCAACTACATTTTTTTGCGGGCACGCTTAATTTTGTTAGCGGAATACGGCGCCCCGTGACATCCACTTGTCCGTCGAAACGGACCTCCTTCACGTCGTACGCGCGGCCAGATTCACGAAGGAGTTTTCCCTTCTTCATATTGGTACCACGGAAGAAGCTTTCTAGATTCGTAACCGCCTTAAACCCCGTCGTAATCACCCCGGGAACACTATCCGCTGTGCTAGCTGTGCTGCTCATCGCCATTGCTTCCCCCGATGATTCTGCACCGGCTACCGAAGAAGTTTTCCGGATTCGTAATCGCCCCCTGTCCTCTGTGGTGTTCGTTGCTATTACTTCCCGATGATTCTGCGCCGACGGCACCGGCTACCGAAGGAACTTTCCGAACTCGTAACTGCCTTAAATTCCTTCGTAATCACGACGGGGACACTGTCTGCCGTGCTGTTCGTCGCCATTGCTCCCCGATGCTCCTGCGGCGGCTACCGGTAGGTCGCGGCGAACAATAGGCGACCGCCGCGACACGGCCGGCATGCTCGCTTCCTATAGGGCCAATGGAGTCGAGTTTTGTACAGTAGCGCCGAATTCCTCGTCCGTGGTGGGGGGCTCTCATTACTTGAACGAGTTAACTTATTATTTTATATTCAGTAAATTGTAAAATTATATTAAGAGCTAACCATGCTATAATTAAAATATCTGGCTTACTTTTCAAAACGACTTCCATATACACGTTTGGGACGTAGTAGCCTACTTTGAAGCCGTTTCTAAGCCAAGCCGTAAAGAATCCAACATGGCGCCTCTTTGTTTTTGTAGGGTGGTTCTCGTATGGATCGCTTCGGGGTCGTGCTGGAGCCTGGATTCAGGCTCCTGAGCATCACGCCCGGTCGCGGTAGTGTAATAATAGGGACTTTTAGCAAACCGTGTTCCGCGTACCGCACTATCGGAGCCTTTGAAGCATGCTTTTAAGTGCGCGCCCCGCTGTCACGGTATCACTCCGGGTGCGCGCCTATAAAGCATGTTTCAAAGGCTCCGATAGTGCAGTACGCGGAACACGGTAACAGTTCGCTAAAAGTCCCTAACGTAATATACGATGTGCGATTTCGCTTTCAGCTGTATAAGGTGCGTAGTCATGTGTGTTCGTTGTTCCTCTGTTTCGAGGCGTCTTGCCGTCCAGTAAGGAATTCAGAGCTGCGACTGAAATATTTCGAGGTACATTTATTGCACAGATGCTAAAACGGAATTAAGTACAGCACTGCACTTGCATACGCGCGAAAATAAATCATTGACAAAATCATTTCGTCAACCTCGCCCACAAGCTTCAGTTTCACATCGCCACCACCTCTCTGTCATCTGTGCGCGACCTCATCACTTCATTATTACATGCGGCGCCGCACACCTTCTTGGGAATGGGCTTTATCACTAATTTTATCACTATCACTTCTTGGGAATGGTCACTAAAATATGTCTTTACAAGTGTACACATTGACCCACATAATTACGCATTCAACATGCCAAGTTGGATCAGCTGTTCACTGATTTAAGAAATATAAGCCACTTAGGTGGCCCCCAGCAATCATTAGCTTCATTTTTACATATTCAAAGCTTCTCACGCAAGCAAGATGAAAATGTGAAATAAAGCTTCGAAAAATGTTGGCACTCAACAGGCTGTATAACTGGTTGGGAACCACGAAGTGTCCGAAGCTTTCTTCCTCCTTGAGACAACGTTCAAATGCTCGTTTCATATGTCCCAGCATCTGTAATGACAATGTGGTCATGATGTTTAAAATTTTAAACTGATTTAAAACAAAACAAATGTATATCTACAGAGAACAAACTAATGACATAATGCCGTTGTCGCACCCGGAACCATGCAGAAATAAATGAAACTTCAAATTAATATATAGGAAGCCTCATTCTTTCTTTTTATTATCCTCCGTCTGTTCGAGGACCGCCAAAGACCATTTTCAAGATTAAACCCAATTGTTACACTTTAAATAAGCAGTTGTGCACATATTGAAGTGGGGCTGAGTGTATACCATTAACTTCATCAAAACCGTATTTGCTCGGGGGAAAGCATACGTTTTTACTGCGAGAACGAGCCTGCAAACTAACAGATATGGGCAGCAAACGTTTAATGGTAAGTTCGCTGAGCAAATAAAACTGAGTGCGGGAGATAAATACTCACCTGCCTTTTCTTGAACAAAAAAATGAACAAACAAATACTTGTGGTCTTGGCATTTGCGCTGTTCGTGCACCATCGGGATATGGCCACGTAAAATGCACCTCTCAACAGTCTCTGAAAGTTCGCACCAAAATATCCATCGAGTTCGACAGGCGCGCGGAACGCCGGAGCGCGAAACCACGCTCGCACGACCCTTGGGTAAACAAAACCACGCGACGCCGCCGTCCGCCGTTACGAAATTTCAAATTTGGGCGAGGGTAGAGGGAGGGGGGAGGAGGCAGCGGCGTCTTCCAGGGCACCGGCGAGGCCAGCGGGTCGGTTTAGAGTTTTGTTTTTAGACCGAAAACAGAACGAACAGAAATAAATATATAAAATAAATTGCATTTTATTTTCATGGTGCGGTGAAGACGTTTTGTTGAAATTACTGTTAGCGAACAAAGTTCTATATTTGTATTTTTGTATTAATGAGAGCCCCCCACCACCCAAGCGCTGCTGCCGGTGGCGACGCTATAGACCAGTGTTAAATACGAAACTAACCGCACAATGTCTAACCGACTTCAGCAGACATATAATTTTTTAAAACTTTAAACATCCTGTATGCCGGTTTGGCTTTGGTTGTAAACGCGTCCTGCTGGTAATGTAGTGGTCGGTGGTTCGAATCCCAGTAGACAGAAAGTTTTCTAATTTTTTTTATCGCGTTTTTTTTCTTGTTTTTATTATTTTAAATATTTGCTGTGTTTTTTGCAGTCGCCGGCCCCCTACTTTAGGGTAAAAGTCACGCAGAATGTGAAAATAGAAAGTGTGAGCCCAAATTTGAGTTGATGCAATGCACAAACCGTGGCCCTCCTGTTTGCCGGGATAAATCGCTCCCTCCGTGCTAATAGGTTGGTTGGTGTAGTACGCAAACAGCGCAAGTGCTTTCAACGAAGTAAAGAAGCTAATAATAATGGGAATATTGAGAGAAAAATGGGAAAATGTGTATGTAAATGGTCAAACTGCCACAGTGATGCAGCCGAAGTTTGTCTGAAGGCGGTCACCTTTAGCCACTATTAAAACAAAAATACCGCTAGTTTAAGGCAGTTATTTACCTGAGCTCATAGCGCGCTACGTATTGAGCACATCTCTTAATTTTCTGACTTCCGGAAAGTAGTACTTAATTTTGTTCTGGCACATCAGTGATATCCATCGCCTGCCCCCTGGTTTTACTTATTGAGGTTGTGCTCCGCAATTTTACTTTTTTATTAGGCCTATAATGTTTTTATTCCTGAGATCGAAGAACAGTGCGGATAAATAAACTAGCTTTCAGAAACGGTATCGTTCGGTGTGATAACATTTATGTTTTGTAGCGCCAAGGGGTCACATTCACAAACCCGGCAGTGTAAACACCCACAACGCCTTTGTGTTTCCCGTTTTATCGTGCTAAAAAAAAAAAATGTTTTTATATTTACTTTTTTTTGGTGCGGTATGTCGTATAACATAAGCTATCGGGGACAGATCATCTGGCTATGTGAACATTTGAAATATTTCTGTTAGATGGTCGTAGCTACCACAGAAAATAGTCGATTCTTGCCTGAAATAGCATATTTTCACACTCAATTAAAATCACCAATAACATGATCTCAGGAAAGTTGTGTACATCTCGCAGCGTCATAAGCAAAACACACATCTCTTTCTTGTTATTATTTATTATTATAGATTCTGCAATGTAATGCAAATTATTGTTTTTGTAACTCAAAGCGCGTGCTCAATCATGCCACGTGTTTGTTAATTGTGGTTGTTGTTCTTCACTCGGATTCTCCGCCATACCGTTTTTATTTTATTTTTCTTATCAGTGCCAAACACGTGCGTATACCACCGACCTTAAGTATAGTGCATCAAATTAAACTAGCTTCCTGAGAAGGTGTCGTTCGGTGTTGTGTAATTTATTCTTCAGAGCGTAGGTGGTCAGAGTCTCGAATCCTGAACTGCAAATGTTCCACGCCGCATTATTTTTTCTCGCGTTTTCGCGATAAAACACGTCAGCCCTGCCATGCTGGGATCAAATACACCAGCGTCGGCAGTTATTTGCGAAGGATTGATCTACGCAAATATTTTCACTCGCTATTCATGAATTGCCACAGTTCGTCAAAATCTGGAGGACTTGACTGCATAGTAAAAACGGCAAAAAAAAAAAAGAAAAAGAAAAAGATAAAACGATGTCGGTCAGTAAACGGAACTTCCATGGCGGGGCTCGCCAGCCTGAACAGCAAAGTGCCGATGCCGGCCAGTCACTGAACTTCCATGTAAATACTGGCCATCAAAGACAGCAAAGTGCCGATGCCGGCCAGTTACTGAACTTCCATGTAAATACTGGCCATCAAAGACAGCAAAATACCAATGCCGGACAGTTACTGGAACCTCCATAGAAAGACTGGCCAGCAAAGACAGCAAAAACCCGATGCCGGCCAGTCACTGTAACTTCTTCGGCGGAACTGGCCAGTGAGCAAGACGAAACCCCGACGCCGGCCGTGGCCGGTAGCTCACCGGCGCCAATGGCCGGGCGCCGCCATCCTGTTACCGGGACCGGCCGGCGTAGTCCCGATACTGGCCGACGCGGTGTGCTACCTGGGAACGTCTACAGACAACGCCGGCTTCGCTCTATGATACAGCAAATGCTTTCGCATTAAAAAATTACGCGTGACCACCATGCTGAAAGCAGTGCAGTGCATAGTTCCGCACGCGGCCTCGTCACAAAACTCGTCAGCATATCCGTCGTCTGGATTGAAAGTTGGTTTATGATGCTTTCTGCAGGAGGGGACTAAGCCAACTCAGCTACTTCCACAAGCCTGGAAAGCAACCCTTGCTCCCGTGGACCCTGGCAGATGTGTTGGACAAGACGGCAGACGCCAAAGGAGACAACAAGGCGATTGTGTCGTGCCACCAGGGAATTACCAAGACATACACCGAGTACCGAAATGATGTTAGTACTATATTCTTCCGCTTTGAGTTTTACTTTCGCAAGCGGACCTTGTATATCAACGGAGCAAGGGCGATAAACAAAGACTCATGCGCGAACAATCGATTGAAAATCGTACGAAGTTCCGAACGAGAGAAAACGATTGTAAGCTATCATTCAAAACTCAACAAATTTGCTGTATATAAATACAAGATATGGTTTCATTAAAGGAACAATAATGTGGTTAGTTTTTATTTTATAATGAACTAGTTTCATGTTAAAATTTTACTGCGATTTCCGCAGGTATTTTTCGCACACGTTTTGCCGGCCAAGATTGTACGGTACTCATTGCAAGTAACCAAATTACTCGCAATAAATTACTTTTTGAAGTAATTTTGTTATCATTTGAATACTTTTAATTAGCAAGCAAGAACAAGAGTAATCTTAATACTTTTGAAAGTAATAAAATTGCACGTAAAGCGCAATGGGAGGTTTTGTTGGTGGTTGGATGTGACCTTGCCCATTGTGTATATGTACTGAGGACGTGGTCTTTGTGTTTCCTGTGAACCCTATGCCTTTCTTTTGTAGTCGGGTGTAAACTGTAGCGAACCTTCTGGCCGTGCGCCATTGGAGGGCGGTATGGACACGACGGGTATAAAAGAAGTGTACGGGATAAAATTTTCATAGCTGCATTTGAGACGTCTTGTGTTTGTCCCCTCTTTGTAGCGTGCGTCTTGGGTTTTAGAAATGTTTAACTTTAACCAGTTCGCCTGCCTTATTACGTTATATTTTAACCGTTACTGGTTTTCCCTCTCTCTTTTTTACGCCCCCTCTGTTTCTACAAGTTTCTTTGCAGGGAATTCCTCGAAACAAACTCTAGGAGAGAAGGATGATTTACTGAAATTGGTGGAATAAGAATATAAGTAGTCGATAATTCGGTACTCCTAATCTAAAAATGGAGAGTATAAAAACTCTTTTTCAAACCGGTAAAATCATCTATCGTTTTGAAAACATGAAGTAATCGGAAAAGTAACCCTTATTGTTTCAGGTAATGACATTACTTTTATTCTCAAGTAATCAAATTGAATAATTTTTGAACCCCAAGTAATTGTAATTGTAGTCATTTACTTTTCTTTTGAATAACGAGGAATACAGCAACACGCATTCATTGTCTTGGACGAACGTCGGTGATAACTCTACCTTTATTAATCGCCCGAGATTAGAGAGGAAACAGTGGTAGTCAGTCCTCGGAACAACCGACTCGGCTCTCCACAGACTGCCGTAATTTATTCCGAGAAATAGGCCACCTAATATAGAGAGCAAATAGGTGTGCGATCAAAAAAATGTTGAAAAAAAATAAGCTATCTTGAAATTATGTGAAATGCCGAGCTTATCAGTTGAGCAAGGGGCAATGAAGCAAACATGACTGTCCTTCCCAGTTACCACTATAGCTACCTGACGCTATGTTAACCGCTGTCACCATTGGCCAGGGCGCTGCACTTACTAGAAGTAAGCAATCTTTTGGGGCGTTTTTTTATGGTTTTTTGTGTAAAATATTAAATGTTTCCAGAAATAGAGTGTGGTTTATCCTTTGGGGTGGGAGCATCTTTCGGGATAGCACGGTATGCGAAGTATACCGAAAGTTTGTTTTACCAACAACCATTTTCCCAGGGGATCTTATCAATGTGTTTGCATCTTATAAAAGAAGAACACGCAATTCTATGATGGAGGCGTAGAATAATAGGGATGACACTTGCGCGAGCGAGAGCGGTTCACAGTTCAAGCTCAGAGTAGAGGGTAATCAGTATGCAGATAGCAGATAACCCTGCATTCGTGTACTCCATTTACCGGCAAGGTGAGAGGTCGGAGGGAGCTCCGTATTTGTCGGACCAGTGAACAGTCGGTTTGGCACAGCCTGATCACACTTTATGCGCATACTATCGCGCCGAGAGTGGGGTCCGGCGTTATAAGGCAGACGTTTGATTGGTCAGGCGAGAACGCAACGTTCATTCCCCTGTCAACTTAGCGGAGTCACAGACCTGAGTAGACACTTACTTCAACCGAAAGGGATAATGTGCGGGTGATGGTAGGAGGCCAAGAGCAGCTTAGAATCGGGGATGCAACGCGGAGTGCCGTTATAAAGCTACTGCCAGCTTGCACGTGGTACAGTGGAGCTAGCGACACTGAAGTCCTGAAGCATGATCTCGGCCGCTTAGAAAAGCGAACAATCGCTACACCTCCCCCTTCAAGCTCACTATTACCCTATCAAAGGTATTCCTCGTACGGCATATTTGAGGTCGTTGTTTGTAGTGCATACTGAAAACACGGTTCATTTTATCTTCTGCCAAGAACAGGTATCTTGATTTTGTGGAATACACTTTTTTTATGTTCGACGTGTATTCCACCGATTCCAGACCGTTGTTCTTAGCAAAGGACGTATGAGATATACTTCAGAGCATATGCTGCAATCAACGACCTCAGGTATGACGTCCGGATATCCTAAGAGGGGGGTAAGACAGATAGAGCTGAGAAATATCATGTACTGATATCCATTGTTTTGAACACTCATTAGTCATTCATCAGTTCTAAACGTTACCGGACTTTTTTTTTTTTCTCGTAGATGAATCAGTTTGCTGCGAGCTTGGTGTCCCTCAATCTTCCTGTCGGGTCCATGATCGGCATCATGGCGCCGAACCTGTACGAATGGGGCGTGGTCCAGTTTGCGGCCGCCAAGGCGGGTCTCGTTTTGGTAGGCCGTCTTCTTTCCTAACATAACGGGGTAAAGAATTGAAACATGGTGTCATTTACTCTTTTTTTTTTTAATGCAGGTTAACATCAACACAGCCTACCAGGCTCCCGAGCTTGAGCATTGTCTGAACCATGTGAGTCGATTGCCAATTTGTCGATATGCACAGGCTTCTTTTCTTTTTTTAAATTTGAACGAGGTTTTGTTCTAGAACCTCCACAAAATACGGTTGGCCTTTGGGTGTGTTCCAAGTACTTAGGTTGGGGCAACAGACATAAGTGAAATAAGCATCATCACTTACCAGTCAAGGGACTGAATCCCTCCGCGGAGCAACCAGGAAAGTATAGTACCATGACGAGTTGTGTGATGTCAGCGCAACACGTGACTCGGTAGCGGACTGAAAGTGTGGAAGGAGCTTCAATTCAATTCATTTTTATTTACTCCCATACTACAATTGGATAAACAAAAAAGACGCTGCTTGACGAATCCTCTTGTCCCCTACTGGCAGATCGACCAGACAGGAATAATAGAAACTTTAAGAAAAACAAAACAAACACAATCCGTGATATGTAGAAACCTTATTGGCAAGAAAATATCTTGCAGTACTTTTTGCTTATTTACCGCGTCAATACGACGAGTTATTTTTAAACAGTATGAAATAAATCCGTGCTTAAGCTGGTACTCGCGAAAGTGCAAAGCCTTTTAAGTGTAATAGACCATCCTTACTTTATTTTTTAATTGATTTTAGATATAGAAGCTTCATTTTAGTTACAGAGAAAAGTAACAAGTTTTCTTCATGCTTTTGCGAACTGAGGCTGTTTTTAAAATGGTCGAAACATAAAGTAGGTTTTCTTACAATAAAAATAAGAATATTAAATGCTACACTCTAAGAAAAAAAAGGGAGGAGAAAGGTAGCAACAGCGACTGTTTCTCCTTGTTGCGGACAAGTTGCCCTGAGAAGGGAGGAACGGCAGTTCAGATGAAAGGAGGAGGTCGAGTTCCTTCTTGTTCAGTTGGCGCAGGGGTAAAACATCCCGCTACTGACCAGGTGGTCAAAGGTTCGATCCCCAGAGGAGCAGGGTTTTTTTTCTTTTCTCGTAAAGCTTTTTTATTTTTTTATTTTTTTTATTTACCAAGGCACACATAAACAAACCCAGACCGATGAAAGGAAAATTAAAGTCCTTATTATTCACCGAGACGTTTTCCTTCTCCGGGCAGACCGGAGAAAGCTTTCGCCCTCCCGACTCATCTTCTTTCGGTTTCGTTTTCCGAGCACATCGCGCACGTTGTTTAATAAATTAATGTTGAGTTCATCGAGCTTCAGCGGCAGCGAAGGCTGCCTGCAATTCCGTCTTCTAGTCCAAACGTGCAGAACATTTCGGTTGCATTGACGTTTTTACCACTAATTTTATCAAACGAGCTTACGAAGCCGCTAGAAACAGCGAAGTTCCGGAGCAGTGCCAGCAGCGCTACATACACTGGGTAAGACGGCCGTCTCCAATTTGCGGGACACACGCGGAACTACAGCAGCGAAACCACGAGGAACTGTGTCGATGTTTTCGACGTTATGGAAATCGCGGGAACTGCGTCCAAGGCAGGCAGGTTTTCCTGCCGGCTGCCTGGTTGCCTTCCGTGCTGAGTTCGGTTCTGTTGTCCCGTGCCGAGTGCCAACCGGCGTTCAACGTGATTCTGTATTTCTGCGTGTCAGCAACATTGTCAACGTGGTTCTGTATTTCTGCGTGTCAGTGACGTCGTGATGGCAGTGTTGTGGGTTGTGAACAGAAGACTGGAATTATCACCGATGTGACCGTGTGTTCGCGTATCAGTGGTGTAACAACAAGATGAGATGACGTAAACTGTCGGGCATTGATGCCGCTGGTCGGGCCGTGATCGGAGGGGGCGGGGTGTCGCAGGATGACATTCCGCTTTACATTAAAGGGTTTAAAACAACTTGAGGGATTAGGTGCACTCGATCGACGTGTGGATAGTCATGTTGGAACGCTGGTCTGAACGGTAAGCTCCTATCGTACAGTGGCCAATGTGACTGTCGGTCCCCGAGAGCGATTGCGCTCTGGGGAAAAGACTGAACACTACGAAAGTATGACGGAAAGTACGTATATTTACAATGGAAGTTTAGCATAAAAGAACACGTAAAATCGGAAAAAAAACAAAAAACGCTATCCTTCATTTTACTGTTTAAATATATTACGGTTCCTGTAGAAACTGCCCTCTAAGTGGCGCGCTGGGATGAGCGCTAGAAGTTTTCGAGCTCGCAACGGCGTCACGGCGTAGCTCCGCACCTTCCGTGCACTTAACAGTTGTCGCAAGTCGCGGCTTTGACTGCATTCAAGTTGATCGAAAAGCGATTTCTCTGCCCGTGAAGCATCACTTCCAGCTGAGTGAATATCCGCTCTACAAAGATTAATTAAAGACGGCAATTGCAGCTGTGCGCGAACAGCACAAATAGAAAAACAAACACTACAATATAAATACTGGCTACGAAGGGCCGTGCGGGAAAACAAACTCATGGCTTGGAACCACATTGGAGCGGCTCGATTTATTGGCTTTCAAATAATTACGGCATGATCGAGCGTTTTCTTTTTAATAAGAGATTCATCCCCTGAGCCATTAAACATAGTCTCAGATGTATGACATTGCTGGGAAAAAATTAACATGTTAGGAATATTTTTTATTGCTTAGGGAGTCACCGAAAAATTCCGTACGTTCAAAACGACCAGTATAAAACACGGAACAGCAGGGCTCGGGACTAGTGATCGAAGTAGTGTGCTGTTGTATCTGTTGTATTGATGTTTGTGTGTGCGATGCCTGTGTGTGAGCTCAATATATGTTCACCTGATGCTTGTGGTGTGCGGTCTACATGTGCTAGAGATTCCCGAAGAAAAGGAAACGCAATTGTGGCGGAAGAAAATAAATATATTTTTGTAAAACATGAATTGGGCGGTATCTAGCGCCACCTAGCCTAGCTACGTGTGATTACTCTGCTTGACCCTGCCATCCAAGGAGGTAAGTACTAGGAGGGGGCACGTTGCAATATTGGTGAAGCCTAGTCATAAAAAGTTTAAACGATTTTGTGCCCAGCGTGACCGCAGATCTGCCTGGTGATTGGTGCGCGTGACATGTCACGTGTGAGATGGATGGTTGATTGTAGAAGGACCCCTTCCAGGCTTGCGCGCGCTCCGTCCGGTAAGTTTTATCAGATCGAAGGCTAGACTGTGGTGTATTCTCGTACCCCATAGCAAGACCAATGCTAGCTACGGTCACGTGATGTGGTCACGTTGGCGTGGTAAGTGAGGAGAGTAAGGAGAGAAATGAGAAAGAGGCGAGGCGTCAAGGGAGCATGGCTTGTGGAGGCTACGCGGCCGACGTCATGCCCTCTCC
The DNA here is from genome assembly GCF_016920785.2 of Ixodes scapularis. NCBI lineage: Eukaryota > Metazoa > Arthropoda > Arachnida > Ixodida > Ixodidae > Ixodes > Ixodes scapularis. The sequence goes on along the minus strand of NW_024609857.1, from coordinate 56,848,216 downwards.
TACCCTTCTATTCTCCATGCTGCCATCTGGTGGCAAGCGATTTAACATCCTTTTACGCTACGCGGCTACGCCATAATTTCGTGTTACCGTGCTGAGATAAGCCAAGAGGTTGCTTCCGATTTGCTTTTTTTTGAGAGCGGCTTTTGGTTTTGCGGGCGAATGATTTTCACTCCTCCGTGATGTGCGGTTGACGCAACGGTTGACGAAGGAATTGTGGCTCGAGGAATAGCAAAGGTAAGACATAAAGTGCGCGAACTGGGTGCCGGTTGTCTCCGTTGAACATCGCAGTGCTGACGATGAGAAGACTGAGTGACTGCATGCTTTCGAAACGTAAGTTTCTTTACCTGCAGGGGTAAAGAAACTTCGGAAATAAATACAGTTCGCGGAAAGCTCGTGTTACGTTTTTATTTCCTGCTCCTCTCGCTTCGTGCAATAGACTTAGTGTTCTCGTTAAGCCTTATCGAGCTCGATTTGCTCAATTCGTGGCTGCCATAATGAGATGCAGTCGACGGAGGAACTTTTCCTCCCCTGCTTAAGGGACGAAAGTTTCTCCCTCTCTGAAGGAACATATGTGTCAAGAGCGTTCCTCCCTTTAGGGAGTACTATACTGACCTTTTTTTCTAAGAGTGTATTACTTAAAACAATAATTCCAACCAGAAAAACAAAACGAACATGTTCATGTTCTGTTGCAAAGATTCTGTATTTACTCGGGCATTTTTGTTTAACAGTGTATTCTGGGAGGCTAGACATTTGAGGCCTATGGAAGCGATGAAAGCGCCCAGGATAACTGCTTTGGTAAGGACGCGGTGTTACGAGTTCTGAGGTTCAAGAAAGAGGCAATTGTGCTATCTAACTTCTTAGTTAACTTTTTTTTTGTTCCTTCGCCTTGTCTAAGGCTGGTTTACATACATTCGTCCGAAGGCGACCGACAGCGCTTTGACCTCTTGAGTTCTACCGCGACGCGTTGCGCGGAGTTAAAGCGAGGTGCCGTTAGTGGCACTTCAACGCTTCCGGTCCTGAACTAGACTGAAGGCTTTGCAGTATTGGCGAGTTCAAAACTATGAGCTATCTATGAAAAATAGCCGTTTATAACATTGTCAGGATAATTTTTTAGCTCATGGCGAAACAATAATACGTAGAAAACTAGAAAGAAAACACAGGCAAACAGTACATAATTTAGATCTACATGAAATATGGTGCCAACGTGCTCTCTGGTCTGAAGCGCTAGATATCCTGACTAGGGTGTAAGATAGGCACGTGGGAAAACAACCACTGAAACCTGCCGCAGCGTCGCGACCTGCCGCAGCGTCGCGACCGGATTGTGTTCTCCTGACGGCTTCCCCTTGGAAGGCACCTCCGCCTTACGATAGACGGCCTGGTGGCATACGGAAGGCGATGAACACGGGTTTGTACGGAACTCTGCGAGAGAATACAACGTGTCAGCGATATTCTTACTTGAATGTAGAATTTACTAAAACCAGCTGAAATAAGGTTACCACACGTTTATTGGTCGGCATTTTTTTTTTTTTTTTTTTTTTTACCGGATGCATTTTTCAGACCGCGTGAGCGGCTGACAATTTTAAGTCGTCTGCGGAACGACTGACGTGCCCTTTGCTTTTCGTCTTTTTATTCTTAATTTTTTTGTTTTTGTACGGTATTGGAGCATACGAATTTGGCGGTATCAGAAGAAATTGGCATTTCTCGCAGTGTTTTGAACCGAAGAAAGAAAAATCGGTGATATTTAACGCGCGCGATGTTTAGTTCGGGTTGCTCTGTCGTGCTGTGCACAGTGACCGCAGTGCACTGCGACGGCGTACCGCTGACTTGAAATCATGTCGAACTGAAACATGCCTTGCTTGCACGTAAACAGGGGAAACATATGCTAGATCTCCAAACACATCTGCACTTCTGCAGACAGAATGGAACGACGCCATCGACTCATTCAATACGCGCCTCAGATGACTTTTCTGCTTGCCTTCGTTCTGTCGCTCTGCGCGTCCCCTTGATGTTTTTTTTTTTTTTAACCTGTAATCGGCAAAACAGAACCTATCTATTAAACATATTATTAATTCGCTCTATTAAATTTGCTTCGGTCATACACAGTTTACGAAATAAATTGCCAGTTGCATGCGAAATTAGTCAGAATATTTTGTTTTTTGTTTTTTTCTTTGCGTGGCGTCATCTACGTAGAGTGCCACGAACCTTCGTAAAGCGGAGACACAATCGGCTCGCCCTATCGGTTCTCATTTCCCTACCTGCCTATCTTATACCCTGGTCCTGACTTATCGGAGTACCGCCATCGTTTGATCGTGCCGCGGCCGCTCTTGTTGAATGCCAACGACGCGTCGCCATTTTTGGCTCATAACGTACCCGACATCCTGACGCGCACGCTCCCACCGGTCTGCTGTACTCCCTGTGACGCGCCGCCGTTTGCGAACACGCTCCTATACGTCACACAAGTTCGTCTGACCACTGCACAAGACATGCGATGATGTCAGAACGTCGAGTTCTTATTGGCCAATTGAAAAACTTAGTGGGTAGACCTAAAGGCATCTAGCATCGAGGTCCTCTCACTATCTTTCAATCAAAGCCAATCAGAGCTCGGTGTCGTTCTGACGTCACGGCAGTTCCTGCCAACGTTATTACATACTTACGGAACTGCTCATAGATGCTGCTCGCACGAGCAGTAACCCCCCTCATTCACCACGACTCACCTCCCGTCATTCAACGCGCCGTGCGGCTGCTACGGTAACCGTACTGTATTAGTTAAAATAGGTACGTTTCTCTGCACAGAGTCTAGATGGCGTTCCATCGTGCTCTATGAAACACAGAGTTTCTAAACGGAAATCTAGATGGCGCTTCAAACGACGGGAGGCGGACTGAAGGGAGTGAAGAGGGGGGGGGGGGGGGGGTCGTACCCCATTCAGCGGGAGTTCCACAACTGCGGTAATCTAGGAACTTTGGTTCCTGCGCAAGAAGCAGACGATTTGCCCTCCACATTGTTCTACAGTAGATGCCGGCGCCGCGCCGCCGCGACACACTACATTAGCGGCGACGCTCCGTAATCTTTGGCAATCTTTGGCTTAAAGGCCGACGTTCACTTCGCGCTTTCCACTTTTGCCCACCTCCTCCTTTCCCTTACCCTCTCCACTTTTTACCGTCTCCAGATTGGCTCCCCTGGCTGCTTAGGAGAGGGAAGCTCTAAGAGGATTATCTTCCCTGCAGAAAACCGAGGTTGTACGTTGGCCTTTAAATGTGCCTTGAGGAGGTTTCTGAGATTGCCCAAATATGGTGATAACTCATCTGCTGGCTCTCCGCGTCCTATAAATGTCTAAAGCATAACAATGTGCGGCCGATATCGCTATTAAAAAAAAAAAATCGCAACACACCAAGGTTATCTCCGGCAATGGGAGGAGCATGTTTCGAAATCACGACCACTGTCAGCCAATTGATGTTTTCCGTTTCATTTTGTTCTCGGTCACATGGCTTTAGTATCTGGTATGCCGGAAGAAAAAATAATGGGACGTTTCTAGCTAGAGTCTGTTACAAGTCAATAAGCTAGGAGAAGCTCCTCCCACAAGCGTGATGCACCCATTTCAAATTCATCCGCAGTCGAAAGAATAGTTCACTTGAAACGCCCCTTGTTCCGCTTCAATGAATAGATATTGGCTACAGGGTGATGCCAACTGGTATCCGGCCCACATTGTTAAGAAAGCGACCTTTGTATTCATCGGAGACGGAACCGAGCCCCTGAAAGTGGCCTTTGTATCCATCGGAGGGGGAACCTAACCCCCATAAGTCGCATTCGTTTTGATCGGAGGGAGAAAACTCTAATCCCCCTCTCGTGGCTTCCACAACGCTAAGTCAAAGTCGAAAGATAAAGCAATTATTTACAGGAAGACAAAACCCTCTCCGGTGTTGGCCACGACGTCACGGAAACGATAGGAGGCTATCGCATGCGGAGGTGGCAGAGGGATAAAATGAATCCCTTTGAGGGGCATTTGTCGCTACCTTCTTGACATCTAACTTACTATAGAACACGCGAAAAAATATAGGTGAGACAAAAAAAATTATGTGGGAAAGTCACGCATTTTTTGTAAACACATTTGACGACATTCAAGATGCGCGGAAAAGGTGTGTAGCAAGCAAAGGATCCTCACGGCTTCGACCGCAGGAACCACGGAGTGATATCTCGATGGCGTGCGGCTCGTTGCCCGTACAGCCCGGACTACGACTCGATCCAACGAGCGTGCGCTCGAGAGCTGCAGACCAAACAGCTCCCGCGAAAAACAACCAAAGAAAAAAAAAAATATATAGTAATGCGCTATTTTTGACACGACTAATGCAGTATTAAATTCCCTCTTCGCAAAAGAAAAAAAAAATTGAATTTCTCGACTTGTCTTATTTGGTCTTATCATCTACAGAAGGATATAGTTTTTAATAGCAACGTTTGAAAGCTCGACGAAATGTCGCGTTTTCATCGGCCACATGTCGTCCTTGCTGCCAGCACTATGCTCCCCCTCATCGCCAGAGATGACCTCTGTGTGTTTGATCTTTTGATTGTTTTTATATATATACATATATATCTAACAGGAAACTCGGCCGCACATAGTTATGCTTTATGAATGTCTAGGGTGCTTAGAGACCGCAGAGTGAGTTATCGCCATATGTAAACGATCGCAGAAACCTTCTCATGGCACCAGTAAGTTCGTTCTAGCAGGTACAGGCAGTACTTGGGAACTTGATAGCAAAAACATCCAGCGTTTTAATTTCGTCTTAAACACCTACGAGAGCTCGTTGCGCAGTCGATTCCAACCAAACGCAGGTGTGGGAACTAACCTCTAGGATTTTAAACGATGTCAAAACTAGTCAAAACTTGTCCTCATGGACAAGGTGGTAAAAACTAGGATGAATCGATCGCACGTGTTCTTTGGAGTTGAGCATGGCTGAACAAACTTCGCATGTTTTGTTTGTGCAGACTGAGTGCGAGGCAGTCATACTGTCGGAAAAGTTTGGGAGGCAAGATTACTATCAGACGCTGCTCGAGATAGCGCCTGACTTGGAGAGATCTGCGCCGGGTGAACTCAAAGGCCCCAGGTAATTATAGCGACGCCAGCTTATCACGCCGATAAAACGTCCGTGATAACGACCCGCCAAATAATATTGATGTCTTCACTTTTCTTTTTATAGACTACCGTTCTTAAGGCACGTGATTCTAATCAGCGATTCTCCAAAACCGTAAGTATGCATAAACATGTTTTTATTTTTTTACATAACCAGCAACACAAATTAGCCGTATTCAGCCAAAAACAACACGTTTAAATATTCCTTTTTCCCCCGCGTTATTGATGATTGGAATAAGTTACCAGAAGAAATCGTAAATAGTACATCAGCGCAGTCTTTTGCCGAGACTCTCACTTCTATGCTCTAGCATAACATTCCGCCTATACGTTTTTCTTTTTGTGTCTTTTTTTTTTTATCGAATGTCTTATACCGCTGTAGTGCTTCTTGTTTGTACTAATGTCCACTTCTGTATGGGTCTTCAATGACCTACAGTATTGATAAATAAATAAATAAATAAGTAAGTGTTTAGACAGCCTAAAATTGGTTTCATATAGAATACCAACACTTGTTCACGCTGTATAGGTGAGAAAGTCAGTCACCGCGGTACAACTGCTAGCCATTACGATGCCGCTGCGATGACGGTACAATGCTACAAAAAAGAACATAAATTAGGCATGAGCGTCCCGACAGCATGAAACTTGTCTAGCATGTTGTATCAACACTGGCTCACGTTATAGATGAGAAATTCAGCCACTGCAGTTTGACTGCTAACCGGGGGACGAAGGTACGATGCCGGTACAATGCCCATTCTCATCAAGATAGACGGTAATGGGGGTTCAATATTTTCACGGACCTTGTTTCGCACACATCCGTTCTTTTTTTTTTTTTTTTGGGGGGGGGGGGGGGTCGATTTTTTCTTGTCGAAATGTAAGATAGTTATTTTAATCGCACTATTTATTCTTGGAGGCAATAAATTGATTGCGAAATATATTGTTATTACCCGGATTACTGCAATTTTTCAGAAACGTTCCGAAACGTATGCACGCATATCTTGAAAGTTTCAGCATGTATAATTTTTTTTTCAAATGAGCTAAAGTTAAAACTGAACGTTATTTTTGTTTGGGCCTATCTCATTTGAACGAAAAAATAAATGCAGCCGAGGCGAGTTGGGGGTCTATGTTGTTAAACAGATGGCGTTGACAAATAACCAGGACAATTTGCTTATTTTATTTCTTTGTTATACTTTGTGGCTTATCACGGTAAACGAATAATAGATAAACAAAAATGCCTTTCCACATCATTGACTTTGGAACTACTGGTTTTCGGGGTGCAGCCCAGAATACGAGCAAACCGACTTTTATTTGCGACACACTGTGTGTGTATGTGTTTTTTTTTTTTTTCCAAGGCTGCTTCCCTGCGCTACTAGTATTCTTTTATTTCAAGAAACACGCTGTCTGACGTAGCTTTTGAGGAAACAAGTTGTTTACATGTATATGAAACGACCTTTTTCGTAAAATGCATACTCTGGTTCCTGAACGGTTACCCTTCGCGGGTTTCGCCATTACTTCTCTCGCAGTCAATCTTTGGCTACCTAATATGCGTTGTTGCAAAGTTAGTGACTTTGCATAATCAGCCTATTGTATTTCCGTTAGAACGCGGTAGGCAGGTTAGAAAAGCGGAGTTCGTGTACCTCAAAGTATGAACTACGCAAAAGAAATGTTTCACGTGCTTTAGAAGTTGACACCTCAAATGCCAAGTTCAAACTTACAATCGAATCCGTTTTTCCTCCTTTCCTTTCTCGTAACCCGTCTTGTAGCTACATTTTTGCGTTGCTGCGTAATTTGAACAATCTCCAGTAAAGTGACCGACTAATACGCGTTTTGAGTCCTCTTCATTATCAACCTCAGCAGTCATGGCAGCATGAACTAAACCGCGAGCGGAACTCGGAAATCTAATGGATCTTTTTCCTGTAAAGGTGGACGTACGTCGAGTGCGCGTTGCTCTACTAGAGCAATATACACGGTTTTTATAAAATACGCTTAACCAGAACGCCGCCCCCCTCCCCCGATACAGTCGCTCGCCTAAAAAAACGGTGCCGCTATTTTTTTTTTTTTTTTGTTCTTTAAGCTAATATTAATTAGATCGAGTTCCTTACGTTCGTGACCTGTGAAACCCGCGTTTATAGTTTTTCTCATTGCCACGGAATAGTAGTCGATTCGCTTGGGGCGCAGCTTGATTGGTATAAAAAGAGTGTATTGTACGCTGTGGACGCACTTTAAGTGAAACGGAGTTTAACGCTTCCTTTTCTTCTCCTCGCCACTCCTCCGCGTAGGAACGCTTGCTGCGCAGAAGGGAACTTCGTATTACTGCTATCGCAACTTCCTTTGTTTTTGGCGAAATGTCTGAGAAGGGACATTTTATGGCGACCCCACTAACAAAGGTGTTCCGTTTCCTGATGAAGACGTTCTAGAGTTAAAGAAAAGGATCTTCGAGTATTCGAAATGTCTGCTATCAATGTTTCTCTATGGCTTGTCAAGCTGGACTGAGTCATTATTATTATTGATGCCGTTTCCAAACACGAAAGGGGGGTTATGCATTGCGCACTCGTTCCCCCGAGCCAATGTTGGCAGGCAGTGTCTGTTTTGAAATATTGAGCGTCGTTGTTTCTTATGGAGTCGGAGTCTCGCCGTGTGAAACAATTGTGGTGAGCGGCCATGTTTTGATCGATGGGGACATTGAAAGACGCGCTCTTAGCTAAATTCATGTGTCGTTTTAGCTTTCACTTTCCATAGGTGCCCCCTGTAAGGGGATTTTATCTGTTTATATTTCGCAGCGGCACAGTGACGTTCAACGACCTCATGAAATCTGCCACGAGCGCAGACCACGCCGCCATGCAATCCATCTCTTCGAAGCTGCAGTTCGACGCAGCGGTGAACGTGCAGTTTACGTCCGTAAGCACTTGGTTATTTAATTTGTCATTAATAACAAACCTCACGCTCATTCCTCTGAGCGGTGACTTTTTCTGGTTTCTCTGTTTTAGTCTCTTTCATGTTGGCAATAAGTGTCCTGACGAAATTTTTAAACTATTTTTACAAGCCTCGCATATGCACACAAATGACACATCTCGTTGTCAAGTGAGGGTGACATCGTGTATATGTCTTCTAGTAATGTTTTTTCTTTATCTCACGCCAAAGCGTGTCTCACGGCTCCATAGCCATATAGGCGGTAATAATTCGCATACAGTTCCTTAGGGTTCACTGTATGGTTTATTGATCCAGAGACCCTTCAACACACCAACTTGTGTAAAGTAATGACGGCTGGGCAGTCTTTCAACCTAATTATTTGTAAGTTTTTCAGGTTTTTCTTTTTCGCAAACTGCATGCACTCTGGCGTCTTTCATCGCCAGAGCGTGTAGCTATATGGCTAGCGCTTTTAAACTATTTTAGAGCTAAAACTTTGTTGTTCGTTTGTTTCGGCGCACATTAGTTGTGACACTTGACGTAACCAAGGATAACTCCAACTTAAAATAGGCAGTCATTCATTGCAGTGCGAATATACTGTAAAACCCGAAATCGAGAAGGCCTCAGTTCTTTTCCTCCATTGAGAGTACGCGTGGCACTCGTCTGAGGTAAATCTTTGCGGCTTCGAGTGTCAAAAATCCAGGCCCCCTATTACCAGATATTACTCCTCGTTTAGACTTCCAAAAACTGCTTCTGCGGCGGTAGAAGACACGCCGAGTCTTCATGCTACAGCATCTCAGTTTCCCAAATACGAGGTTTCTTCCAGCTCACACGCGTCATTCCTAAGTCTGCGCTGCGTCGTACGTCTTTCGACAACTGCATAATACAGGTGAAGTTGAACGTCAAAACTGTTTGATTCTGAAGCACAAGTAAGCGGTGTGCAAAACAGTATCTCGCCCGTGCGGTGTTTGAAAACGTGCTCTCGCAGGCTTCCTCTTGCATTTATGAAAAAAAAAAAAAAAAATAGAGTCAACACCCTGCAGTGATAGGATAGTGTCATGTGTTATGTTGACGATATGAGAATGCGGTAACAAAACAACTAGCAAACGGGAGACAAATTGTGTGTATACGTGCAGCCTCTGCGCCAATTATATTCCGCAGATATTCCTTGTGGACGCCGTCTTCGTTGCATGCCGCTTATTGGAAAGGGTCGGATCATATTTTGAGTCTCGATGAGTATTTCTGCCGCCACAGCGAGAGCTGCGAGACGGCGACATTTGCACAACTTGAAAACTCCGGTAACTCCAGCGGCCAATTCGGCACCTCGGGCGACTCGGCAAAGCTGTGACGCAAGCAAGCGTCACTTTCTCCGTGTGTTGCGATCGGCTGCCTGGGCGCGGGAATCTGTTTTCTCGGATGAGAGTTGGTCCCAAAATAATTGCTCTCGCGGCCGAATACTGCGTCGCCGGGGAGCAGATTTTGCAACCCGGGGTAATATTTCGCGCGGATCCACCCACAAAACCGCAAGTTCGAACAAACGTTACAGCCGATGTGAGGATCAGGAAAGTGCATCAAGAGTATTCGACTCCAAAAATACACTATACAATAAAATACAATAGAACTTTACGCAGCATGAAGGGCGCTCTGTGGATACAGAAAAACAAATAATTTGGTAAGGTGTGCCGGAGCCTGCGTTATATAAATGCTGTAGGCCGCAGAGAAATAATTTTTTTTTTGTAACCGAGTTAAAAATGTGCAGCTTGGGAACAATGGAAAGGTCTATGATGTTATTCACAAGCGCATTGAAAATACGACAAAGACTAGCCATGCTTGATGAAGCATATAGATTAAAAACTAGCTCTGCATTATTCTACGCAAGTGTAGCAAGTAGGACAGATAATTTGTATCAATCATCACTTGGAATATATAGTCCACACGTTTTTGGAAGTCGTCGAACGCCTTTTTTAAGAGCATATTCTTACAATGCCTTTCTGGGTGCCCCCCCCCCCCCCCCCCCCCTCTTCCTTACACACACAAACACAAATGTTCAAAACTGCAAGAATTTACAACTAAAGGAAATTCCAGTAGCTGCTACTCTGAAAAGGGGACAATAAGCTGTGCATTCAAGCAAATGTTGAAGGGATGAAACCACGTGTTTCCTGTCAAAAGGTATTTTGCCGTTTATATTCTATGCAGGGTACGACTGGGCGACCCAAGGCAGCCCTGTTGTCTCATTTCAACATGGTGAACAACGCCAACTCGATCGCCCGTATGTTTGGACTCCATGAGGAAGTACGATGCATTTCTCACCATCGGAGTGCCATGCTTATCATGCGAGCACATGTCAAAAGCACAACCTGTCTAGTATACAACATGCCCTCCGTCTCCAGGACGACACGATCTGCCTCAACGTGCCCCTGATCCACTGCTACGGCTGTGTGGGAGGTTCGCTGTCAGCAGCTATGTTTGGGGCCACCCTTGTGATGCCGGCTCCGAGCTTCAAAGCGAAGGCCGCTCTCGAGGCAATCGTGGAGCAACGGTAACACGCGTAAACTGTGACCGAAATATCACCCCAGCTTTTGAATAATCACTCAATATAAATGCATGCTTTTTTTTTTCGCATTGGGTTTTTTTTTTTTTTTTGTTTGCGTTACAGTTCGACTTGAAATCTCTGGTGCGTGAGCTTCCAGCACACGGCAATACAAAGTATGTCGCTTTTTCACGCGACAGAGGCCGCCGAAACGCTGTACAAACTCTCGACGCAGAGAATTAAAATTCCAGCCAACTTAGTTCGAACTAGTCGTATCGGAAGACAAAAACTTTTCGCTACAATGTAAAAAAGCATTCTGCATAAAAATAAAAATCTGGAACTTGGTGTAAGAATTTTTAAATGCAGAAATGCATTTTTCATTACAGCTATCTTTGATTTAGCCGGGAAGGAAGTGATTGAATCGTGCAATAGAAGAGTTGGTCGGCTGCCAAGCTCCCGCGCCGCGAGCTTACGCAGACCACACAATGCAAATGCAAAAAAAAAAAAAAAAAAAAAAAAAAAAAAACCGAAGAGGCAGGAGAAAGAGCTTCTATACGCTTTGAGAAGATTTCGCCAAGTGCAGAAACTTTGAAAAACAACAGCAAGAAAAACAATAAAACAAAAACAAGTACAAAATGAGGACGTGGCAACGATGACACGACGGCGTGCGGGTCTAAGGCTGAGGCTGGTGCTAGCGTCCTCTGCGTTCATCATGGAACGCAGTTCCGCATGTGGTTCCTTGTGGATAGATTGAAATACAACTGAAGTTTGTCGTTAGTAAACCTCGCACCGTTCTGGCAATCTAACTTCGCGTGTCTATGGCGTCCAGACTCGTGATGCTTATTTGTAGACGATACGCTCGCTTATATGATATGTGGCTGCAACGCTACCACGTGTTATTGAATATGTAATGTCGTTGCAGATGCACGTTCATCTATGGAACGCCCACAATGTACATAGACATGATAAAAGAGCAACAGGAAAGGAAGTACGACGTTTCGTCCGTTCGGAAAGGTAAGGCTGTTCCACTTCTACATTTGTGAGGAATGAACAGCTGCATATTCCGAGTTATCCAAGTACTACTATCACTTGATCGTGCAGTAAGCGCGTCTATGAAAGGGTAACTCCCCTCCATTTGTTTTTCTCCTCGATTTTTCGGTTTTGGCAGCATCTCTAAATTCCGAGCAATAACTTTGTTACTATTTGTACTTTTATTATACATATTCTTTATAATTATGATTTACATTTTTTTTTTGGTGGGCCGTGGCGTAGCAGAGCTTGGGAATAACTTGCCAAGACAAGACGCCGCCGCTTCCATGAGCTGTACCAGCACCAGCTAGTTAAGAAAGCCTAAGCGCTTTCCTGCCAGGGTAGTCCAGAGACCGCATGCGACTATGGCGTCAGCGTTCGGCTGAAGCTCGCGTCCAATCAGTGAAAACACGACTGCTAGCCGAACGCTGACGCCGTAGTTGTGTCCAATCACTTTACGGTGGCCTTTTTAGTGACGCAGGAAAGCCCTTGGGCTTTCTAATCTACGAGGTGCTGGCAGTCTCCACCCTCTCCCCCAAATTTAGCCTATCGTCGTTCGACGCGCCACCGTCTCTTATGGAGACAGCTGCTATGGTACTAAGCGTTCCGCGTTCTCTGGTAGTTCCACGCGCCGCCGTTTTATGACGACAAAAGTGGCGCTGTGGTCTGAATATCGGTTCATTTCTGCTGGAAAAGGCTTGGTGCCAAGCGTCACCTCGATATACGTTTCGTAGTGAACTGTTGTGCGCGAACGCGTGGGCACGAAAGCGTCTCGTGCAGATCAAGGCCCTCCTATCGTCTGTGAAAAGCAGCAATCTATGCACGTTGCGGGACCACTGCGGACGTTTTAACATATGCAACGTCGTAAATTCGTTAGCGTTCTCCGCCAAGTCACATTCAGGACTAAGTAACTCCACAAGCGAGCCATTCCGCCGCCAACTGGCGATACTTCTTAGAAACTCCTAAGGTGGCGGGATTCCAGCGTAGCTTCACAAATTGCCACAGGCGAAAATTTTCAACCTGTTTATTTGTTTTGAAGTTAGTTTCCTTGAATTGTCTGTCGGAAGCCCATCTAGAGAAGTTTTTTTCAGCTTCCGGCGCAACACAGACCACACTAAACAAAGAAATAAGTGCCAACATTTCGTTTTCCTGCCCCTTTCAAGGGACACTTTGGAGGGACGATGAAAACCAAATGCTGCTCGAAGGGCGTACTTATCAGTGTCAAACACGGGCGTTCAGTGACGCCATTGGTCTAGAGCGTCGGATAATGACGACATAGAATTTTAGAGGTAGGACTGGCTGAATAGGTGCACGTGACCCATTCTGCAACTTTCAGTCGCGAGATTCTTTGCTTGCACTCTTAGAAAAAAGGGTCAGTATAGTCCTCCCTAAAGGGAGGAACGCTCTTGACACATATGTTCCTTCAGAAAGGGAGAAACTTTCGTCCCTTAAGCAGGGGAGGAAAAGTTCCTCCGTCGACTGCATCTCATTATGGCGGCCACGAATCGAGCAAATCGAGCTCGGTAAGGCTTAACGAGAACACTAAGTCTATTGCACGAAGCGAGAGGAGCAGGAAAGAAAAACGTAACACGAGCTTTCCGCGAACTGTATTTATTTCCGAAGTTTCTTTACCCCTGCAGGTAAAGAAACTTACGTTTCGAAAGCATGCAGTCACTCAGTCTTCTCATCGTCAGCACTGCGATGTTCAACAGAGACAACCGGCACTCAGTTCGCGCACTTTATGTCCTACCTTTGCTATTCCTCGAGCCACAATTCCTTCGTCAACCGTTGCGTCAACCGCACATCACGGAGGAGTGAAAATCATTCGCCCACAAAACCAAAAGCCGCTCTAAAAAAAAAAAAAGCAAATCCGAAGCAACCTCTTGGCTTATCTCAGCACGGTAACACGAAATTATGGCGTAGCCGCGTAGCGTAAAAGGATGTTGAATCGCTTGCCACCAGATGGCAGGGTCAAGCAGAGTAATCGCACGTAGCTAGGCTAGGTGGCGCTAGGTACCGCCCAATTCATGTTTTACAAAAAAATATTTTTATTTCCTTACGCCACAATTGCGTTTCCTTTTCTACGGAATCTCTAACACATGTAGACAAGTTGCGCACACTACAAACATCAGGTCAACATATATTGAACGCATACACGCGAATCGCACGTACAATCATCAATACAACAGCACACTATACCCGATCACTACTAGCGAGCCCTGCGTTTCCGTCTTTTATAGTGGTCGTTTTGAACGTACGGAATGTTTCGGTGACTCCCTAAGCAAAAAAAAATATTCCGAACATGTTCATTTTTTTTCAGCAATGTCATACATCTGAGGCTATTTCTAATGGCTCAGGGGATGAATCTCTTATTAAAAAGAAGACGCTCGATCATGCCATAATTATTTGAAAGCCAATAAATTGAGCCGCTCCAATGTGGTTCCAAGCCATGAATTTGTTTTCCCGCACGGCCCTTCGTAGCCAGTATTTATATTGTAGTGTTCGTTTTTCTATTTGTGCTGTTCGCGCAAAGCTGCAATTGCCGTCTTGAATTAATCTCTGTAGAGCGGATATCCACTCAGCTGGAAGTGATGCTTCACGGGCACAGAAATCGCTTTTCGATCAACTTGGATGCAGTCAAAGCCGCGACTTGCGACAACTGTTAAGTGTACGGAGCTGCGCCGTTGCGAGCTCGAAAACTTCTAGCGCTCATCCCAGCGCGCCACTTAGAGGGCAGTTTCTACAGGAACCGTAATATATTTAAACAGTAAATTAAAGGATAGCGTTTTTCGTTTTTTTTTCGATTTTGCCTGTCTTTTTTTTTATGCTAAACTTCCATTATAAATATACGTACTTTCCGTCATACTTTCGTAGTGTTGTCTTTTCCCCAGAGCGCAATCGCTCTCGGGGACCGAGTCACATTGGCCACTGTACGATAGGAGCTTACCGTTCAGACCAGCGTTCCAACATGACTATCCACACGTCGATCGACTGCACCTAATCCCTCAAGTGGTTTCAAACTCTTTAATGTAAAGCGGAATGTCATCCTGCGACACCCCGGCCCCTCCGATAACGGCCCGACCAGCGGCATCAATGCCCGACAGTTTACGTCATCTCATCTTATTGTTACACCACTGATACGCGAACACACGGTCACATCGGCGATAATTCCAGTCTTCTGTTCACAACCCACAACACTGCCATCACAATGTCGCTGACACGAAGAAATACAGAACCACGTTGACGATGTTGCTGACACGCAGAATCACGTTGAACGCCGGTTGGCACTCGGCACGGGACAACGGAACCGAACTCAGCGCGGAAGGCACCCAGGCAGCCGGCTGGAAAACCTGCCTTCCTTGGACGCAGTTCCCGCGATTTCCATAACGTCGAAAACGTCGACACAGTTCCTCGTGGTTTCGCTGCTGTAGTTCCGCGTGTGTCCCGCAAATTGGAGACGGCCGTCTTACCCAGTGTATGTAGCGCTGCTGGCACTGCTCCGGAACTTCGCTGTTTCTAGCGGCTTCGTTGGCTCGTTTGATAAAATTAGTGGTAAAAACGTCAATGGAACCGAAATGTTCTGCACGTTTGGACTAGAAGACGGAATTACAGGCGGCCTTCGCTGCCGCTGAAGCTCAATCAACTCAACATTAATTTATTAAACAACGTGCGCGATGTGCTCGAAAAACGAAACCGAAAGAAGATGGGTCGGGAGGGCGAAAGCTTTCTCCGGTCTGCCTGGAGAAGGAAAACGTCTCGGAGAATAATGACTTTAATTTTCCTTTCATCGGTCTGGGTTTGTTTATATGTGTTTTGGTAAACAAAAATAAACAAAAAAACTTTACAAAAAAAAACAAAAAAAAACCCACTTCTCTGGGGATCGAACCGTTGACCACTTGGTCAGTAGCGCGATGTTCTACCCCTGCGCCAACTGAACAAGGAGGAACTTGCCCTCCTCCTTTCATCTGAACTGCTGTTCCTCCCTTCTCTGGGCAACTTGTCCGCAACAAGGAGGAACAGTCGCTTTTGCTACCTTTCTCCTCCCTTTTTTCTTAGAGTGTGGGATAACCGTAAATCGGTGCGGTGTTCACATCTTCATAACTGGATTTTAGTTCCAACAATTCGGAAGATTGCGCCTGGTTGTTGCACGCTCTGATCGTCAGAGTTCTCTATTGGTTCAGACCAAGGACGTCATCAACACTAGAAAATGTACCCGAAATTTCGAACTCTGTTTACCTATTTGAAACACATCAAATTCTAGTTTGTGTGTGTGTGTTTTTAATGTTCTACTAGAGCCCCACTCACTAGTTCGAGCGGACGCCATGAGGTCGAGCCCTTTAAGGATGGACTGAATGGGGCGAATGTGTTGCAAGAAATCGACGAATTTCGTCCGGCGGCTTTTCGCTTTGAGCGTGTAATCAGCACAGTGGCAGCTGCGTCACGCAGAAAGCGGACGTGCCACCGGGTCAAGTTCGTCGGGTATTCATCGCATATTCGCTCCATGGAGCGAATATACGACGAATATGCGCTCTGAGCCTTTAGTCTTATGTCAAGAAACCAGTTTTATCGCGGCGCTTATTTTTCTTTCTTTTCTGGGGCGCGTTAAAGAGTATCTCTCAGCAAAAGCTCTTAGCATCGACAGTGTTGCTGGAAAGTTTTGTTAGCGGCTTTTCTTATACTTTCCCTGCGAGCGCCTCCATCTGAATTTGGAACGGGATCGTGCGTGAGGATGGTCTCGTGCCACGGTGAGCCGTGTTTCCTGTTGTGCGCGACACAGCATTGGTCACATGCCTACGAGTCATCCGCATACTTCGCCGTGCCCGGTGAGACACCTGACGCCGGGGCGTCGTTAGCGACTGTGAGCCGGGAACGGCAGTTAATTAGCCTTCACGCTCTTTGCAGTTTTATGTTCTGTGACAGTTAAGTAATGTTTGTTTTGAGTTTACAACGGAACGTGAAGCTCTCTGGGCCAACTCTCTCTACCACCGAGAACTCGCCATAGAGCAGCCAGCATTCCCCAGGATCACCTGGTTCATCAAACCGGAATAACCCTTTTGTCGACCTCACACAAACCGAGCGCGATCTGGTGAACAGTAGGGGTTCTTTAATGACAAATCATAAAAAAAAGTCAACAGCCTGCATACTCGGCTCGCACAAGGAGTTTAGGGGAAAAGGCAGACATGTACAAGTTACTAAAAAAATAATTAAGTTACTAAGTATTGGCCTCAAAAGTAATTTGGGTAGAGAAGAAAATACTCAAATGAAGTGTAATTTAGTAAATTACTAACTACCGTAAAAAAAGTAGCAAATTACTCGTGAATTTTATTTTATATTATTTTACAGTAATAAGAATGTATATAGGTTCTGATCTCTTAGCGAAATTCTACTAGCCAAATATATAGCAGCTTGTGTTTTTACAGATATGCTTTAATAGCTGGTTCTACTTCTGCGTGTCTAATAATTTTCTTTTTTTTGTTGATTTTTGGTCAACGCGATGTGCTGCGGATGCATCATTTCTACGTTGAGGTTTAGCACTGCCTGAGCTTGATTTGGCAGATAGTGTTTGCTTGTTTACAGGGTTGCGTAAAGTGCATCTAACAAGTACTTGAAGTAAAGTACAAAGTAAATGAAAGGCTATGTATGTACTTCAAGTAAAGTAGTAAGTATACCCGGTAGAATGTACTTAAAGTAAAGGTCTATAAACAAAATGTATTTTCAATGTAAAGTACAAGTACATTTTAAAACAATCTTTCATGGTACCCTTTCATCCCCTATACAATTTTTTGAAAGTGGTATACGTTGCTTCAGGGTTAATCGGAAGTGCATCAGTTTTTTTTTCTTCGGGAATTGCGGCAAATATTGGATGAAGTCAAGTCGCCACAGAATAGCTGTTTTATTCTCGCTAACAAACTATTTAACACGATCATCTTATTAAGGCACTTATATCTATCGGTCTTATAGCCGACATTACTTCACTGCACGAAATGCCCAGATGACGTATCGAAAGACGATAGCGCGTTTTCACATGATGATACGCCATTTTTTGTTTTCGAATTTGGGGAATGCACATTTAAGTCGATAGTTGAACTGTCCTTGCAAAGTACAAAAAAAAATATTTTAGTAAAGTAGAAGCACATATTCAGAGAATGTTCTTCAAGTAAAATACAAGTTTTCTAAATCTATACTTGAAGTAGTACTTTAAGTACCATGCACGTATAGTACTTTCCAACACTACATGTTTATTATTATTTTTTTTAGTAAAAACGGCGGGGGAATAATTAAGATTTCTCAAACGATCGTTGAATCTTGGAAGACCAGCATATTCTGAGTTTTGGGAGAAAAGGCAACGCAAAGAGGTGACCTTTACGTTGCCCTTTAGCACGTTATTCTTCAAGTACAGCACAAACTACAGGAGCACCAGGTGAGCTTCAAAGCGGGTGTTGCATTTTGTTGCCTCCTCTGAGTGAGGATGCATGTGTACACTTCCTGTAGTGGGCGAGAGTTCCTACGTTGGGGAGAAGCGGGGTCAAACCCTTTTTTTTTCAAATGCGTCAAGTCTCCTTCAGCCTCGGGACACAAAGAAACGCTAGCCTTCGGGGTTAATTCCGCAGTTTCTCGGCCTCAGTTGCGACGTGTATGTCCGATCCCCGCGCCTCGTAGCAGGGTTGTTACAGTGAGGGGGTTCGTGAAACGTTTAAAGGATCTCTAACCCTCCAAACCCCCCCCCCCCCCTTCCCTACGCCACAGGCTCCTCCATCTTTGGAAATATCCGCTGATCTTCCAAGATCTTAGATATTTTTCTGCAGGAATATTTGTAGTCGTTGATAAGGAACCCTGCACTAAAACTGGAAAGTAATTTGGGATTTGAGTACAATTTACTCAGAAAAATTAATTAAACTCAACTACTGATTACCAAAATAAAAATGTAATTGAAAGTTCCCAAACTGCCCAGAAACGTAGTTAAACTTCAGTAACTTGAGTAGAGAAGTTTAACTACGTACAAGTCAGAAAAAAGGTAATCGCGCCTCCAGGGTTGTCGCTTCCGGCACAGATTTCCACTTACAACGACTAGAGTAGTCTTGAGCACCCAACTATATTTAAATCCACTCTTCAAAATACAAAAAAAAAAAAAAACATGTTATTGCGTATAAATGGTTTGCAATAACGTCACACCAGTGGCCATTGTGGTGTCCTTGTTGCAGAGCGCGTGCCACCTGTAGCATACGTTTCGAATCCCGTATTGGTGTTCGTCGACCAGAACGAGTAGAGATGAACACCAGCATAATGCAGTCACGTCACATAAATTAATGGGTAAAGTTTTACGCCAACAGGTATCATGTCTGGAGCTCCCTGTCCTCAAGAAGTGGTGAAGAAAGCAATGACAACGTTGAACATGCAACAGTTCCAGGCAAGTTTGCACGTACATCTACTTGGACGCCGCCATTAATTTTTTTCTCAAGTTACTACGATGCTAAACATGGTTGAAACCATATTTCAGATCCTCTATGGTTGCACAGAGACGAGTCCGGTTATAACATGTTCAGAACGTGCTGAATCGACGGAGCAGTGGATCGAAACAGTGGGAAAACCAACCGATCACGTAGAGGTCAGTGGACGTTGTCTTTATTGTGGATATTAAATTATATGTGGCCGAGAGGTCAGGCACGTTGCTCCTACGCGTATGAAGCGGGTGGGTTTGAATCCCGCTACTTTAATTTTACTTTCTTTGTCAATGGAATGTTCCAATGTATTTTTGGGAGTTACCCAGTGTTTTAATTTAAAACCCTCTTGAGTCATTCTTTCTCCAGCCCTCGATCCTGTTGCTACGCAGACATCGACGCTCGCGAATCACTTATTTTAGTCATTTTGCCACAAGTTCGTTGAAATAAACATTTAGTTAGCTCAGTCAACTTTTACGTAACCATCTGTGACCACAATAGACAAAAACTATTTTGTTTTTGTTTGATAAAGAGTGCTCCAAAAGCAAACCCTCAATGTGTAAAACATAAATGATCCAAAGTAGGTATCATTCATAGAGGCTGGTTACTTGCCAATGTTTAATTTTAAATATATATATGTTCTTGAAAACGACGCTCGTGCGCTTCAGGTGAATTTTGTGTTATGAGGTTAACCGGTTCATTTATTTATCGATCATTCAGGTTTCATACCCTCGATCCTATGCCAACAGCTTGCCGATTCTTTGAAAGGTTCCTTCCTAAGGCATTTAAAAACAAACAAAAATTTATATGCATTGTCATCATGTTTCTAAAGACTCCACTGACCTGCTACTTTGTGATGGACATCAAAAGCGTGCTTCCTTGCTTTGTGGTCTCAGGTGAAGATCGTCGATTCACAAGGCAGAATCGTCCCCGTGAACCAGAGCGGGGAACTGTGCGCTCGAGGCTATCTCGTCTTCAAGGGATACCTCAAGCAGGACGACAAGACGAGGGAGGTCGTGTGCGACAACTGGTATCACACCGGGTGAGGGCAGCAACAGCATTCGCAGAACTACATAGTCAGAGACAGGTTAGCAGTTCAGGGGAAGCTCCTCCCACCCCTTTCAACTTTGGCAGAGCGAACGCTGGAAAGGAGGTCGCCTTCTCTTCGGCGTTCGCTCTGCTAAAGTGTGAAGATGTGAGAGTAGCTTTCCCTGAACTCTTAACCAACTATAGTGCAGCGTTTTACGCGTTCCTGCAAAACAGGAACAAAATTCCGTTCCTCCTCAATCTTAGAACGAGCTCCCGTGGTTCGAACGGAACGCTCTCTTGTTAACTTTCTAAGAACGGAACGTGTCGTTACACTTACGTCGCTTTTACGTATTTCAATTATATATTTTGCTGAATAATCCTGAATTTAAAAAAAAATGAGAGGAAGATTCATTGCTAGATCTTTAGGAAATGTGTTAGCATGACCCTCGTGAAACGCCATACACGTCGCCCTTTGGGAAACGCTAACCCTAACCCCTTTTCTTTTTCGTTCTGGCTTTCTGTTGTGGCTTTCTCTTTCGCTTCTTCTATTTTCGCTGCCTACTTTTTGCTTCGCCACGGGGTCACTGTTAGCGTTTCCCAAAGGCGGAAGTGTGCTGCGCTTCCCAAGGGTCATGCTTGCCCTTGGGAAGCCCTCGGGTGCCCTTGGGGTCCACCAATGGATGTTCCTTTAATTTTTTTTCCGCCTACCTGGACCAGCGCTAGTACTTGGTTCACATTCCATTTCGTAGTACAAACCAAGGCGTACGCGCTCCGCACACTTACTATTTCAGACTCGCCCCAGCATCCGCGCGCGCATTAGCGTCCGGCCCGCAGAGATTTGACGTCACGGGCGAAGTTTTGCAAAGATGCATTTTGTTGACCCAATAATTGCTGTCACCAGAGACTAAACATTTCTTCCAAAAAATCTTGGTGTGTGTACCTTTTTTTTTCTTTTAAAAAGGTTGACCTTGGGATGCGTAAAAAGGGGGGGGGGGGGGGAGGCGGTCGCCCCCTCCTCTCTGCTTTTCTCCCCACCGACGACCAGTACGCGCTTTCCACATTTCGCCCGCTGCCTCCTCCCCCTTCTACCCTGTCCACCGTTGCCCGTTTCCTCCTCCCCATGGTGAGGAGGATCTTCTGCCTTGCAGAATGTCGAGTCTGGTCGTCGGCCTTTAACTCCTAAAGTAGAGTGCCTCATTGTGACTTGCAGGGCCGCCAGCCGAACGACATTGAGGCAGTCTAATCATGAAATGTTTCCACATCACTGCATGCCTTCTCCAAGTACCACGACTACTGTTCACTACAAGACCAGTTTGTATACAAAATCGACTAGGCGTCGGCATCCGCGCCAAAAGCGTTATACGCAATGCTCCAGCTCGACTCTGATCTATCTCTCTAAAAGCACTATGATGGGAAAAGCAAGTAGAACACGTCTGTAAACGGCCAGAAAATTACACACCAAAACGGAAAAACCTGCAGCAGTGTCGAGAAAGTTTTCACAACGACAATTTCAACTAGCCCCTTGGAGTGTTGGGCTTGACTAACAACAGATGCTAGAGGTCTAGCAACCGATCGGTTAAGAGAGCGGAAGGCCCGCACGGGCCTCGTTCATTGGCACATTTGAAGTACACTTGTAACACAAATACGCCAAGAGTCATCTATGTGGAATGAAACCTCCTGCCACTTGCCGACACGATCCTTGTCTGGGAGAGCTACCAGCTGGTGGCAAGAGCAAATAAAGTAATGTTGTTCTACGTGTCACTCAGGCCTACGGCCTTGTCTGGGTTTTACTCTGTCGACCAGGACAGCGGACATGGTTGCTGGCGTTAGATGTAACCTTGAAGCTGACTGCAATATTAGTTCACTTGAATACGTTGCTTCTTATCCAAACAAATTTCTTCTATTTCCGGGACTTAGGGACGAGGCCACGGTGAGCGAAGATGGTCGGATCACCATCCGGGGCCGCATCAAAGATCTGATCATTCGGGGAGGAGAGAACATCTACCCGCCGGAGATCGAGAGTCTTCTCTACACACATTCAGATGTGCTGGAGGTGCAGGTGTGTTCCTCTATACTTAAGCTAGCCCACTGACTGACGTAAGGACATAGGTCCGTTCTATTTAGTCAAAGATTCTTGGCTATAGACACTATTCCCGCGCGCCGAATTTGCACTTCCATAACTGACCTTCGGATGTCTCGCTGAGATTACCACCCAGCGAAATGGGTAAGGATCTGTCTACGCGAAGCCTGCCTTGACCTTGAGAAGACTGCGGTGTCTATAGGCAATCAACAACCTCTAGTGCGACCACAGTGATGAAGCGCAGCGAATAGAACGTCAGGAAAAAAATGTGTAGCTCAGTTATGGCGGCGCCCATACACTGCTACCGAAAAAAACGTCTACAGTTCCTGACATATTAATTAAGAAGCGTTAAGGATGTTTAACGTGTTCACGCTTTTCTCTTCCCGATTCGTTTTCCGTCATTTGTGTTGGGACCAATACCGCAATTTCATTGGCTACGGAGCAATAAGATGCTTAAAACTAGACACTCCGGAATTTTTGAGTTGTCGCTGACTATTAGGGAGGAGGAGATCGAACAAAGAAGGGAGTATTATCCAGTCTGTGTCTCGGAGGACTCGCTGTTTTCTCCCCGATTCAACACAAGCCCCAGCCTAATGTTGACGCTGTGTCTGGCCCCGTTAGCCAAACGCTACCACAACAAAAAAAAAAAAAGAAAGAAGATTGGTTGTTTTTGTCATGGGTGTAGTTATAAACATAGCCGCCAAAGAGCGACGGTTGGATCTCGTCCGCTACAGCTGATATTGAATTCAGTGGAGCTCATAGTATTGCACCATTGCAGATCTTAAAAGCTGCAGTTTACAAATTAATTTTTTTGAACGTGCGAGTTCCGTAACGCGTTAGCTAATTTTGCCATTGCAAACGAATCCTCTGCTCACATTATGTAGGAACACGATCACATGTTATTCGTCCGAATCACGTTGCCTCTGTCGGTACGTAAAACTGGATTGATGATAGTTTGCTGAATTGAATTTACCGAGCAAACCTCCAAGTGTACAACAACGTGCAGAAACAACTAGAATAACGGTTGGTCAACGCACTTTCTAATCATGACCTCACGAGGCCTAGAGGAGGAAGCGAATAAATGTCGGCAGCCTTGCAGCAAACAAAGTCCTTTCAGTTTTTCGTTGGTTAGAAACAAAACGCACCAAAAAACAAAGGCAGCAATGTTTTTTTTTTTTTTAATACAGTTTTGCTTTAACTGATTTAGGTTCCCGAGATAATGTTTTTGTTATCTCGTCTGTTAGCGAATTACCCCTCTGTTGAACCATTTGGGCGTTGTGTGTTTAAGCCTTTACAAGATGCTGCATGCGATGGCGCCTTTGTGAGAAGTGAATGTGTTAGTTAAAATAAAGGAAGGTATAAACAAATATAGTGTTTCGTTTATTTTTATATAAAAAAAAAACTAAATATTTTCTCGATGTCGTTTCTGCAACACGCACAAAAAAGTAAAAAAAAAACCTGAAATTAATTTTGGGCCAGGATAGATTGGAATTTTGCTAATCCCATATTGTTTAGTGTGCCAAAAAGAACTACTACAAAAAAGAAGAAAACCAAAAACCCTCTTTTCGTTTCGAAAATGTGAAAATATAGCAGACTGTTGCTTACCTCCTTTCCTTCGACATCTCTCCGCCTTTTCACCGATGCATCCGCGGTGACAAAGCACGTCAGCCGAACTCAACATGGTCATTGGACATGAGCACTGTGTCACTCCGACTAACCGTCCGTCAACACTCAATCCATCGACAAATATTTGAATTGGCGTTTGTGGGCAATGAGGGCCGAGAAGGCGCTCATCACTTGCGAATGACAAGCTCCATGCTGTGCTGAAAAAGCAAGATGGAAGCAAGGAGTCATCGCATCCCGTGCTCAAGCACGGCACTACCGCGCGGTTTATCATTTCGCGCTTTCGAGTTGAGAATCAAAGCTGAGGAAGAAGTTTAAATTCATTTCATGGTCCTTTTAATACCCTGGATACTCTAGTCCTCTCAATTATCGTTAAGCCCAAGATATATGGCATCTTTTAACTCATTGAGCTCAACTAAGTTTTTCGGTGTTGCACGTCACATAGGCATAACAACCCCAGTTCAGATGCGCATCAAGAGACACAGCTGAAACCGAAACGATAAGAAAACCTATGTCATATTACCTTTTTTTTTAAAAAGCGATGCACACATTTTATTCAAAATAAACGTTTAAAACAATATATCAATACCTTATTTTTTTGTTTGTAGAGCAAAAGAATTATAATCGGAATGTTTCGCAGGAATTATTTTAAATGTGAAAGCATTTCTTTCGGCACTGTGATGTCGGCCTGCCCTTGGAATGTGGCTGCACCAGTTCGCGTGCTAAGTGAGCAATTTATCCACTGAAGTATAATTCCTAGCCTCTACTAACACGATTGCAATTCGATGTACGGTTATACATTTTTAGCCAAGCGTGCAATCCCCACAGCCCCGAACGCCCGTGTTAATCGATTTGTAAAGCAAGTAATAACGCGCGATATGCGCGAACGCTGAGGCTATGCTCCATACCTTACACGTGTAACCTGTTTCCCACGTCAGCGGGTCATACCACGTGACATCGCGAGTAAACGATCGGTGACTCGATTTTGGAACGGCTGGGATAATCACCTGGATACTACGCGGATTGGCTTTGTCTTGGGCTACGGCAAAAAGAAAACACAGCAGCGATGGCAGAGTATAGCAGACGATCTCTTTTGATCATGGAGAAAGCACTCGAAGAGACGATAATATTAATGACGAGGTGGGGTTTTCTGAGGTCCAGCTCTTTTTCCTCACCTTCCTTTTGGGTTGTATATTGAGATCAAAATTACTTACTCCTTTGAGTTAGACATAAAAAAAATGTTTTTATTAATCAGCGCGATCGCTGTAAATCTAGTCCAGGTGCCCTAAACGCATATGTTCAACGCATTGTAATTTGCACCGATTACGTTTTGCAGAAACTGCTTCCACACGGTGTAGCGGTACAGCGCAGGGGGCTTTCTCAACAGTGATATGTAACGTACGTTCGTTCTGACGTGAATATGATTACAAAGTGAAAAACAAAACTTCCAAACCGCTATAGGAAATTTCTTGGGTAGGGGTTGTTGACTGATCATATACATGAAATATTCGGAGCTTTCACTGCTTCACAAGCGTTATCCTCTTATTACACACACTCTGGGGGAAACAAAAGTACTTCCACATTATTTACTGCGTTCGAACATTTCCAACCTCGAACTTGAAAATGCGACATTCCCTCCAACGCCGAGGATGCGGAGAGGCTCCTGTTTACTCTCGCACTCTGATAATAACAACAGGCATACCTTCCCAAGGAAGGTGCACAGCCTGGATGTGATGCAGTCCATTCCTGCGTTGAAAGCAGCAAATCGCAATAACCATACATAAATTGCTGCACCTCATTTTTTGCCATTTCGAACGACCGCCACTAAAACCAACGGAGCAAGCGAGCTTTGACGGCTGTCGGCGCAGGAAGCAGACGACGAACACATCACGGGACGCATTTACTCGATTTGATCCGGCGTTGCCCTCCGATCGAAGAGGGTAGCGCGAGTAATGACTCCGGAGTAAACAATCTGCTGCTGAAAGGCGAGCTCTGACGTCATCGAGTAAGCGCGAGTAAGTTTTGAAACGCCACGGTACGAAACCTTTACTCCGGAGTCAGATCGAGTAAATTTTGGAACACAGCCTGAGTGACTGCGCATACTACGTCATCAAGTTTTCCGAAGGAGAGATTGAAAGAAAACGCTCGCTTTTCTCCTTGAAATTACACCGCAACAAAGGAGTTTCTTGGTCATTGACATTGCGTGCGAGTGTACTTTGGTCCCACTATAGTGCCAGTAAGCTCATGTAAAGTGAAAATCATTCCGAGCCATTATTGTTGCACGGCCCGGCCAGATTCGAATATATCCGTACGAGTTATAGCCACTGCCAGAATGAAAACGACAGTGCGTGTCTTTCGAACGCCCGGCCTCCATCACGCGCGATGCCGAAGCGTTGTCGAAGTAAGGGGAAGCCCGCTGGAGGCGGGACAACTGAAGCTCCTTCATGCCGTTGTCACTTTGGTAGGGACTGTTGAACAACGCATATTGGGGGGGGGGGGGGGGGGGGGGGGGGTGGAGGGGGGTGGTTGATAAGTTCGAGTTGAATCCACAGCTCTGATGTAGATTTCATACAGGATACGAACTTTTTGTCCGTCTCTCGACTCGACGGCGCAGGTTGTGGGAGTCCCCGATTCGAGGCTGGGAGAGGAGGTCTGCGCCTGGATCATACTGAAACCTGGGAAATCTCTAAGCGAGGAAGACGTCAAAGGCTTCTGCAAGGGCAAGGTATGCGATATAATTAAGTTACTCGAATAATGAACATCTCGTGTGTTCGGCTTGCTTTGGAATTTTAATTCGGATACGAGACAGTCGCGTGACAAAATTCGTGTTTTAAGCTAACATAAGCATACTTGAGCAACGTTACCCAAGACTGGGCTTTTTTTTACGAGACCGGGGTCTCGGGTAAAGTCATCATGCAAAATCTTTCCCAACTTGCTTGCACCCTCATTGTTTTCTCTCTTTTTTTTTTTTTTGTAAGCATATATTCCCATTTGTTTTAGTCAACTTGTAACAGACAAGAACGATTACATTCACCCGACTACCTACAATCCCATTCGGCCTTCGGTTCTTTACTTCAACGTGGCCTGCGGATGTCCTGGTTTCACGACCAACGGAATCGGTATGCATTGGGCCAGTAGCTTCTCCATTAGCGAACACCTTCGCTGCAGCCTTATATTTTCGTTACCAGGCCAGACTTGTGCGCTTTCTTTCTCTCTGTCACGCACATGTCGCACATGTCTCTATTTCTTTTAAGGCTAGTTCAGACTCGTGCGATTAGCTACGACTGCGTGTCTCCGGCGTCAATTTGAACGTTTTCCACTAAACATATTTTCTGAAAGAGCACAATACACTCAGCCTCGGGCAGCACACAAATTTCCCGAAAATCTTTTTATCCAATTTTCAGTAATAGAATTACAATATGAACGAAACCGAAACTAAACTACAACTTTAGTGGTTCGTCGTCTTGAATTGTGACATTAGATGTTGTATAAACATCAGCACATGGGTAGGTTAAGTCTGTTTCGCCCAGCGCCAGAAGCGACTAGAAGGCCCTCGCGATCGTCAGTGGGAAATAATAGACTACCGTTTATCAGTCTCGTCTGAGTCAAGCAATGACCAGCAAACATTTTAAGATTGTCAGCATGAGATTGCATGCGGACGATCCGCTGTTTGCATTCGATCCGCCGGCATCGCCTCCAAGGGGACAACCCGTGGCGGCTGCATTCGCGTTCCGCCGACATCTGGACGGCCTCGTACGGTTATCTTTCGCGACGTCATTACCTTGCGAACAACAAGTTCGATGGTGTTTATAATTAGCAAGGTAGAAGCTGGAAATCATTGCGCTCTTAAACCAATACTGCCAACACCGTCAAATTTAAAGTTCTTACATTACTCTTATTTGCGTCGATAAGAAATCCTTTGCTGACGTCAAATTCAGCAGGCCAATCGTGGAGGGCCGACCACCGCGACGCTTTCGATCGGTCACGTCGCAAATACAGCCAGGGTTGTCGTCGGACTGCTCGCACCCCCTTCCGTCGCAGAAGCTTCTCGGTCGAAAAGTAGTAGATGTCACTCTGCTGCGCATTTCCTCATGGTGTTATTGCATCCCACAGCACATCACCGATTTCTCCACCGTTCATTGCCTGCCTCAAATAGCCTAAAGCAGGCAAAGTTCGCAAAACCACAAACGTTCATTACCTACTACAACGCACAAACGCCGTGAAGGAGGGAGCGTCGTCTGCTCTCAAATAAACCAGTTGACGTCACGAGCGCCTCTGCTCGTTGTTGCCAGTAGAGCCAGTTGCCAGTGATACGGAGCAGAGCCGTGTATAGACCGACACGCGGAGCGGCTCTGTTTGCCAACACGGCCGGGAGGCCGCGCATGCGCGGTAGCTATGTGGGCAAAAGCATCCCGGCTCTCTGTGTTTTCGCCATTGCGCTCTATGGCGTGCGCTCGTTGTTGACGTTGTAGGGACGCTTGTATCTTTATTTGTGTGTCGTATTTCCTCATAACGTATGTCGTATGCTATGCCTGACTATTTGAGCTCGTTGCCCGAGCCTGAACGGTAGCGGTATCGAAACAAACTGTGCGTGGACGGCGTTGCCTACGAGGATCCGTACGCCGTAAACAAGGCCTAGGTGCTGGACTTCCGACGTAAAGTTGCTGCCACGGAAGTCGACGGCTCAGGTCGTCGTTTATTTAGTTTTCGCCAAGTCAGTTCACGGCCGACACGGTGCAGGCCTACAAGTCTCTCGAGGCCTACGATTACATCGAGTCGGTTTCCGCACTGCCGGCGGGATCAGGAGACTGTGGGTCTGCGGAAGTGTGTGTATTCAATAATTGATTAAATACACAGAGCGTCTTCAAGTCATGGTATGATATTTTTCATACCCTCGTGACCACAAGGCATTAAAACCAGTAAAGGTTTGTCCGTTCTGCAGTCTTGGCGGTAACAGGTTACAAGTAACGGCGTTACCAGGAACGCGTTACTCTTTTCAGTAACGTAGTGACCTACTCGTTACGTTTTTGACACAGTAACGGGTAACGTACTTATCCTACTATTTCAAGTAACGTAGTTACGTTAGTCGTTACTACTTCCCAAGTCTTAAAGAAATTACATTTCAATTGTTTCCGTGTTTTAGGCGTCAAGCCATGTTTTCTTTGCGTTTTTTCTCGTAAGTATTTACGTGAAACCATAAAAAGAGATAAAGTATTTATGTTCAGCTTCTGCTTGATATATGACCTGTATCGTCAAAACTGTAAAATGTGTTAAATCATAACTTAAAAAAAGTAACGCAGAAATAACGTGCCTTACTTTTTATCGGTAGCGATAACGCGTTCCTTTTATTTTTAGATGACGTAGCTCAGTAACGCGTACCTTTTATTTGCAAGTAACGAGTGACGTATTTTGTTACTTTTTTTCGGTAACGCCTACAACTCTGCCGTTCTGTCGCCGATCCCCTTCTGCTCGGTAGCACGTGCGTAGCGAGCCTCCGACGAGCGCTTGGCCGGCGCGTTGTGCGCAAACACCGTGGGAACAAAATCTGGGTGGTCTTGATCAGACGACGGTTTCCCTGCACATAAGCAAGCTTCGCGACGGAGATTGAAATGGAAGCCGCACTTGCCTCCAAGAAAGTGTTTGCCGCACAAACGGTCGTTCGCGCGAGGCGACCATTCTTTTCGATCCACGGATATTATCCACCTTCTATGCCTTTCAGAGTCTGCCGGGAACTTGTGGAAACACACTCCGCTGCTTTTCTTGTACATTTCGGTGCAATTAACGGCAACACAGCTTCGCGACATGCTGAAATGCTATGACGCTCATGCGAAACGTGCGCGCTTTTGCCCACACCCCCCGGCTCCGGCGCGATCGCAGCGCCGCCGCAGCTCCATGACGTCAAGCCCGCGTGTCGGTGTATAGAGAGAGTTTGATCAATGGGAGGCGCGGGCGGATCCAGGGCGTGCGCCAGACTCGGAAAGAGGGCTTCGCATGCTCTCTTGACCAACCAGAAACCGAAATGAATCCCCTAGCGGTCGTAGCGAGAAAAAGTTCTGATCAAAGGTATGTTCGTATATGGTTTCAATAAGCTCGTAACAGTGAAGTGTAGTAACTCTTCGTGGTCGAAAATAGGGTGCACGTGTTGTTTTGATCATGATCTCGCAGCAAGAGGTAAGAAACGAGTACGCCGCTCAACTCTGTTTTGCTCGGACAGAGTGTGACCGCTCGGACGGCAGATTCTTGGCCCTCGGCGCTATGCGTAAGGATTATTTCGATCGTTCCGCTAGTCGCACTCTTCCACCATCATTTTGGATGAGCGTGATTGAAACATCACGTGTACCATATTTTCAGTCACCGAGAGTTACTCTGATGCAGTTACCGGGTTTGTTTCTTGCGACCACCACCAGGGTATTATTTCCGGCTTCTGTTTGGTCACATTCGAATTTCTGAAGACGCCCTGGAACACGCCCAGCCCGCTTTCGGCCAATGGCGCCTCCTCATTTGTCTCCTATACTTCCCAACGAATGGCCAAACTCTCTACATATACGGCTCTGATACAGAGGTGTATGCTTAAACTTCAAGATTTATTTTCTCGGAAGAAATTAATATTTGGATCAGGTATTTTGTAGGTATACTCAAAGTTGGATATTCAATCCACGGAGAAAATATTATAACAATTTATCCCCATTGATATTTCGCCTTAAATCTCTTGGAATCTTTCACGGCGAGAGCAGGCGAAACTCGGAGTTTCGTTTATATATTTTTCTTGCTTTATTTTTTTTTTCGTTTCTTTTTCTTTTTACTCAAAGAATTTTTTAAAATGTTATAAACGACCAATTTTCATAAATAGTACGTACATTTGTTCTCGCAAATACTTAAAATCCTTCGTTCTACCAACATGCTGTTCCAGGGTCACCTCATAGATGGCGCCAGCGTGCCAGTGTGTTCTCTCGTCTTAAGAGACCACAAGGACTCGGTTGTAAGCAAGTGTGTGAACGGGCTTTTGCCAATTTCTAGCGCCAAAGGCGAAAGGGTCACTGACAGAATGAGAACGGTGGTGAGGGGTTTAAACTGTCCCGCCATGAGCGCGAGCTTCGTACCTTCTGCAGTGCTTCGGCGTTTCCTGAGCGCGCACGCGCTTCGAAAGCACGTGCAAGCGACGGGCGAGTGTTAGAGGTCGGACCTCCCATTGAGACGCCCTGCTTCCGTTCTGAACCTGTCGGTGACAAGAGTATAAATTATAGCCATTCCCAGCTAGTGACACAAGAGAATACTCTGCACTATTCAGGTGTTACGGCCTTGGTGTCCTAAAAAATTATTTAGAGCTTCTTAGAAGAAATTATTATTCCGTAAATATGGTGACAAATAAAACGTGTTATTGCAAGGTGGTTCGTATAGCGCACTTTTTTTTTTGTTTGGGCGGGGGGGGGGGGGGGGGGGGCATGGCATCACGTTCAACGAACTTGTTTGTTTGCTTTTCTTTCAGATCAGCTATTTTAAGATTCCGAGATACGTGCTCTTTGCGGAATCTTTCCCGAAGACGGTGTCCGGAAAGATACAGAAACACAAGTTGCGGGATGAAAGCAAGAAGGTTTTGAATCTGTAAAGAACGAATACAACAAATTTTCCTTGATATATTATTAAAAAAATATTTAAAAAAAAAAGAAGGCCTTGTATCTTGCCGCTGATGCCTAACACGTGACATGAGTAAACGGTGCATGGTTTCACAATTTGAACCCGTCTTGGGTTCATATGAAAACTCGACGAAATGGAGCGTGCTGGTAAGTTACACAGACAAAACAAAATCAACAAAAAACAGAAAAAGATGAAGTTTTGTCTTGTCTTTGTCCTTTGTGTCTTTTTTAGTTAGTACAGATCCCTACATTTGCCCTATCGATGTGATACCGTGGCAGTGGGATATGGTGAGGCCATATATAATAATCTAGCGGGCGTTAAACTGAGTGCAGGCAATATATAGAATGCCTTCATACACGCGCGCTTTTCCTCGAGTAGTGGCATCTCGGTCATCTTTCCGCCCAAACGTTTTGGAGCTCTTGAAGTGCGCGCTATGCGCTAACCCAGCTCGGGCGCGGAGCTTCGGCCGTCGAGTAACGCTTAGACGTCATTTTATCATACCAGTCGCGCAATGGGTGCGCAGCCGCGCCACGCCCTGTCCCACCCGTTGCAACAATGGATGTCTTCACCCTGAGACAGACAGAACTGTAGGCACCCTAACCATATAGACCTTTTCATCTCAGTAGTTACCCGACCGGCGGACAGTGGGCGCTGACACACTCGGCGCCATTGCGTGGCTTCAATTTGGTTGGTTTCGGTTTCAGCGCGCTCTCGGCTGTGTTGGTGTGTTATGTCATTCTGGCCTAATTTCGTCATACAAATGTACCCGCTATAGCGCACAACTAATAAAACTGGGGTACTGAGCAAATTCGAGAACCACGAAGTGGTTTCGAGTCATATTCATGGACTTTTTTACGAACGCTTTACGATGCATCTGGTCATGTTCGTCGCTAATTTTGGTCAGGTTCGGCGGCGAAACGACTACGATGCACAAGGAGGGTTCCCATCGTCTGCGGCCTGACTTACTGACCCTAGTTTCCGAAAAAAAAACTAATGAAGAGGCTAATGAGTATATATAGTAAAAATGCAGGTCCACAACCTAATTAAAAACCTCCTAAATCGCGAAAAACACAGGAAGTCGTAAGTTCACTGGCTGATTTTCGTGGCCACCAAATTTTTTGTGAACTTTAGAAACTCGGAATATCTCCTATAATACGCAGATATTCCAAGAAATAAGTGATATTGTCTTGGGCTGTTAAAAAAAAATTAAGTACTCGAGATACAATTCGACAGACCGCGTCCTAGGTCGGGTGGGAAATTTCTTTAGCTATTGACCTTGCTAAAGTACTTATTAACGGCATTTAACAACGTTGGCGTTAGAAAATTAACCATTTGTTTTACTGACATTTGATTACGACGTGCTTGGCACATGAGATAAGTGAGGCCCATCAAGTGAAATCGAAATTTTGTCTTTGTATAAACTTTTCCAAATAAAATTAAGGGTACGAAAGAAGTGATCTCTCGTACGTTTGGTTGAGTTCGAATGCTAGGCACGACTTCATGAACCTTCGTGACAGATCTCCATCCAAACTGATGCGATTTAAAATCAACCTTGAACTTGGGTGATTTTCATGTAGATGGCTTCTTTTCGGCATCACATAATGCGAGCCCTAGGCACTCTCAAGCTGCCTGCGACAGATCATTTCACAGGGGTCTTTGTGTTTAAAATAAATAAAATTTATTAATTCTGTATAAAAATGTTAACACAATTTAATGACTGCAGATGTGCGACCAAGCACAGTGTACAGTTTCTCTAAATTCATAAATAAACAAATCAAGGAAACGTTTTTATTGCAAAAACGATTTAAGACCGTTTAACAGATTTGGGTGTAAAGTCGTGAGCAAACAAATAGCCCGATGTGGACGTTACCATTATTCCCAGCATCAGATAAAATGCGAGTTAAACGTTCGTCACCTATATATTTATATGACGTATATAATCAAAAACAACTATTTTAAATTTGTTATGAAGGCAAGGCCGGAGGCTTTCAGGAAACACACATCGCTTCATATGCTGAGTAGTATTTTGGTCACATTCCTTAAGATTCTAAATGCGCGATTATACACATACATTTCGCTATACGTATTTCGAATATTCCGCCACTATCACTGTGCACACTTCACTTGTCATAAATAATTGGGCTCAATATGCGCCAGGTCTGACCCTGATTCCTGTTTCTCCACCCTCATCTCGCGTATCCGGTACGCCGACGGTGAAAATAGTCAAAGGGTGATTTCAGATAAGATCGACCAAAGGATGGCTAGTCGACATTTTCAAATCAACTGATGTTTTTATATGTTATTGTCTAGTGTCTGGTATGAACGAATCCAAACTTAGTTTTGAGTAGAAAAAATACTTGGAGACAGGAAAAATCGTAAGGCATGAGGTGGTGGACAGTTGCATTAACGTGCACTGATGGAGGGGGCCCGTTTGAGAGTGAATAACTAAAGCGATAACAGTAGGAGAACTCTAATACGTTTTAGGCGCGAACTATGGGTATAGCTTGCTTGTAATATAAAGTAATCATATTTATTTAAAATTTATTTATTTTTCTAAAAATTGACAAACATGCCTGCTCGAACGACAAATGGCAAACTTTGGAGGTCTGTATCTCATGAAATAATTTAATCATTATGATATAATTTGCAGATATTATTCTACTAATATATAGCTAATATTTAAAAAATAACTAAGGTATCTGTGTGATACAATAGTTAGGATATATTTAGTCAAACATGGAAAAAAAATCAAACAAAGAAAAATTCCGATGCGAATAAAAAAAAACACCACCCTCGATTTTTTTTAAATTTAGGTAACCTGTTATACTCTATCTCGGCATTCATTTCCATTAAAAACATGTTGTATCATTTTATTGAGAAAGAAGATACAACTCCCCAAAGTAGGGTCCTTTTTCAAAGCCTACACTTAGCAGTGTTTTATACAAGAACTGACTCTGAGTTCCAGTTTCATGAAACCAACACACATCTTTTATATATTTTTATTCAGATGAGGCCAATGATAACTAAAGAAATCCTTCACACACTTAAATTAAGAAGAAACTACTGTGTACAAAGAGGTATCATATTACGGACTAGTGATCCGAGAAAAGATCATGCAGCCATCGGCCACTAGGAACTTTGTTTACTTTATTCTCCTGCGACACTATATGCTATTCCCTCTTCCGCTCTACCTTCATCTCTCTCTCTCTCTCTCTCATATATATATCCCTGATATATATCCAGAACAAAAACATGTTCAAGCATTCCCTTTCTGCGTGGTAGTGTTCTGTGGCTAGCAAAAATCAATTCCTCGCTAAGCTCACGATTATGGCAAAATAGTTGCCGGAAACCGCAGACGACACTCGTCGCTAGTTCTGGCAAAACGGCCGATACAATCTTTTTTTCGCATTTCCCCGCTCGCTGTCAAGGACAAGGGGGTTCGCTTCAACCAGCAAAACATGGCCGCCGACGCCTGTTTACTGAGCAGTCATGCCTGTCGCCATCTCACTCGCTGGCGTCACGGGCGATAATATCAGGCACAAAGGGGCACACCAACCGTCAGCATTATCCCCAAATACTCGAGCCTCGCGTAAATACATAGGGTGTAAACGCTGTCGCCATGTTATCGTAGTAAGACCGCCCCCCCCCCCCCTCCCCCAACGGGGGACTGCAGTACGCGACGGCGTACTAACACAACGGCGACGGTATCGACATCGCGGGCTCCGAATTTTCCCATAGTTCTACTCCACGGGCATTTCTCGAAACGCTTGATATTGTGTACGCCCGCCTGGAAGGATTTCAGGCGCGTAGTTAAGATAAGGCGGTTCTCCGCGGCAAAAGAAAGCAATTTCACAAAAGCTTAAAAGCGGCGGCGACGCGTGTGCGGTGAACGCTTGTAGTTTTGGTGTAGACAGGGTGTGTGTGTTCTCGTTGTTGACACCAGCCGGTGATAAGGCACTGCAGGCGGTAGCTCAGTACAGCAAGGGCTAATCCGAGTGACCATCAACGTAACCCCACCGCCAACCCCTCGCGAACCGGTCGCCGACATGGCTCAGGCTGTGTCATGAACCACGTGGTAGAAGCTCGGGTGCTTTCATATCAGCGCGTGGAGGGACGACAGTGCGATTCCGGAAAGTCTTTTTCGAAGGCCGCTGACCACAATTTTTTGTCTGGAGATTTTCCCTCTTTCTTTCTTTGACGTGGATCAAGCTTTGCCGACAGCCTCAGTTGTGACCTCTCTTTTCAAATGTACGTTTGCAGTGAGTGAGCTCCTCAGCCTCGGACTTGTCACTTGTGCACCCAGTAGTTCTTTCACTTGGCAATTATATGCCATCAGTTGGGGTTTAATTTTTATTATTTTTGTATACATTATGAAGACGTCCTGGAGCTCCGAACGAGTGTTTTGTGCAGATTACTTTTGCAAACACCAAAGACTATACCAAAGCAGCGGAATTATCGAAGTGTTGGCGAGTTGGACCTAAACTCGTTGAAGCAAATTCTTCCGCCTGACTGTTCCACCAAAGTGAGTGCGACGGACTACCTGTGCTGCCATTGCTTCATGCACATCACTAAGGAGATCTCGATGCGAAGCTCAGAGCAGTGCCCTGACATATTTGTGCTAGCTGAAGAAGCAATTGAAGATCTAAATCGCAGCATACTACCTACAGATGTGTCGCCGCTGAGACAACCAAGCGTCGTAAGAAGTCGGGACAGTCCTGCCTATGTCAAGAGAAAGCAGACAGAACTGGAGCAGGTTGCTGTCAAGAATATACGCTCAAGGCTACGTATTGCGTACGACAGGGACGCACCATCGGGGTCGTCCGAACCAACATGCTCCACATGCACTGAGTGGGTGGACAACTTTCGGCAGGCCTTTGAAACCGCCACCTCTCTCCGGGAACGTTGTCAACTGCTTACACTCCTGCCGTCAACACTGACGAAGAATGAGGTTCAAAAGATGATTCCACAGGCCTCAATGTACCTCATCAGTAAATCCCGAAAACTCAAGGAAAAGCATGGCGTGTGGTATGAGCCGGATCCTTACACGAGGTGCAAGGTGAGCCCTGAGAACCTGTCTGCTGCCCTAGAGTACTTCACGAAAGACGAGCTACAATGTTCGCGCCAAAGTCCCAACCAGAAGGACGTCATCTCTGTCATGCTCAACGGAGAGAAAACGTTCGTGCCAAAGCGCTTCATGACACGCTCAATACGAGAGGCCTTCCGTATATAAGACAAGCATCCCGATTCCGGCGTTGGGCTAACGAAATTTTATTCGTTGCGCCCTAGATGGGTCCAATGTATTCCACACCAGGAAGTGTGCGTTTGTGTGCGCTGCGCCAATTATTATCTTTGTATTGCCGCTCTAGAGAACGTTAGAGGCTCAACATTCAACACTGGTGAAATGAACTCGGCATTTCTGTGCGACCCAGCAACAGAACTGTGCCTTCAAGGAGACTGTGATCACTGCCCAAAAGGCCAGTTTCTTACACTCCAGGAACTTGATATCCCGGAGGATGAAGAGATTGTGCTTGCAACATGGGAGTCCGCCGACCTTGTGAAAAAAACTTTGGAACCTGAGACTTTCCTAAAAGTCATCCAGGTGACGGTTGGAAGTTGGGTACTTCACAACCATATCCGGCAAACGCAAGGCAAAGCGATCTACGATGAAAAACAGTGCATGCAACGCGGGATCATTGTCTTTTATTTTGACTTTGCTGAAAACTGGACCATCGTGCTTCCTGACGAAGTGCAAGCATATCACTGGAAAAAAAAAACAAGTTTCGATATTTACATGTGTAGTGACGACAAGAAAATCTACAAACAGCTTTGCCATCATCAGTGAGGACCTGTGTCACGACGCCGCTCACGCTTGCTTGGCTCTAGAAAAAGTGAAGGAGTGGGTTGAAGACAACGTTGCGGTATACTCGTACGTGACGTACGTAAGTGACGGCGCCGCCTGTCATTTCAAGAATCGCTACCAGCTTCACCAATTTGCAAAGGACGATTGCCCACAAGCCCAGTGGTTATTTTCTGCATCTGGACATGGGAAAAATGCATGTGACGGAGTTGGCGGACTCGTGAAGCACCAGGCCACGCTGAACAACCTGAGAGAACGTTCAGTAAGCGCAATTCAGACGGCCAGGATAATGGTGAGCGTTCTATCAAAGAAACTGAAAGGCGTGCATCTTGTATATCTGGACGAAAATGAGGTTGTTCGGTATCGTGAACAAAAAAAAAAGAAGAGTGGCTGACGGTGCGCGCCTTCCCTGGCATTCAGTCTTGGCACGCGTGGCGGCTCAGCAAGTCATCAACAGAAGGGACCTGTGACGTATATGTAGCACGGAAAGTCGGATCTGCTTGGGAGCAACTTTATTAAATGGGTACAGCGAGGAAAACCTTAGCGTAAAGTGCCGAATTCGATTTCCCAAGGACTGCTCATTTTGAATGCTGGGACATCTTATTTATCACATTTTTCTTCACGGGGTATTTAACCTACTGTTTTTGTTGGTGGTTACTAATAATTTTTATCTGATCACTATAAAAAAAAAAATACCAAAATGTTATCCTCGAGCAGGATAAAATATATCGGCTTGCCACGATTCATTCATACACCGAGAGCATCGAAGCTGCTCCAGTTAGGCACTATGGCATCCGTCACCTGAAATTGTTTGTAATCGTAAATACACAGCCAACCTAAATATCTTACTATTATATCTTTGTTTTTGTGTGTGGAAGTAAAGTTATTTATTTTACTCTTGATGTAAAATATACCGGAAGGTACAACTTCACACTGCATCATCTTTTCTCAAATCATTAGTCTCTAATATGATACCACTTTGTACGCTTATGTAAAATGCTGTATATAGTTTCTCCTCCCTTTTACTGTGAGACCGATCGCTCTTTTTATCAATGACCTCATCTGAATAAATGTATATAAAAGATTTGTGCAAGTTTCGTGAAACTGGAACTCAGAGTCACTTCTTGTATAGGACACTGCTAAGTGTAGGCTTTGAAAAAGGACCCTACTTTGGGGAGTTGTTTCTTCTTTCACAGTGCAATGATGCAACATGTTTTAATAGAAATGAATGCCGAAATAGAGTATAACAGGGTACCCAAATGTTTAAAAAATCGAAGGTGGTGTTTTTTTTTATTCGCATTGGAATTTTTCTTTGTTTGATTTTTTTCCCATGTTTGCCTAAATATATTGTAACTATTGTGTCACTCAGATACCTTATTTATTTTTTCGATAATAGCCATATATTAGTAAAATAATGTCTGCAAGTTATGTAATAATGATTAAATTATTTCATGAGATACAGATTTCCAAAATTTGCCATTTGTCGTTCGAGCAGGCATGTTTGGCAATTTTTAGAAAACTAAATAAATTTTTAGTAAATATTATTACTTTATATTACAAGCAAGTTGTACCCATAGTTTGTTTGTAAAAAGATTTAAAATTCTCCTAATTTTATTGTTTTAATTATTCACTTTCAAACTTGCCCCCTCCATCAGTGCGCGTTATTGCAACTGTCCACCTCTCCCTGCCTTACGATTCTTCTTGTCTCCAAATTTTTTTTTCTGGTCAAAACTAAGTGTGGATTCGTTTATACCAGACACTAGACAATGTCATATAAAAACATCAGTTGATTTAAAAATGTCGACCAGCCACCCTTTGGTCGATCTTATCTGAAATCACCCCAAAATTGGTTACAAAATTAACTCCATATGTCGTCGTGCACTTAATGGTTGCATGCAATTAAGTTGTAAATGTAAACATCGGGCGGCAATTTACAATAAAGCGTGAAATGCGGTGAAACCCGACGAAAAACGCAAATGCAACGCCTTCGCCAAGTCGCGGAGGAGAGAGCGGAGCGACGAGTTGAAGCCACCTTATGGCGGCCGCGTCACGTGATTCCAAGATGGCAGCGCCCATGCGACGGAGGCCGAAAAGGTCTATACAAAAAGGAGCGCCACTTATAATGTACTTGTGATCGATTATCGAGTATTCGCCATATTGGGGCATTTCCGTACTGATTGTTTCCCCCGACATACAATGGTCTCGGTAAAGTGGGAGTCGTATATCTAAAATATTATCGCACTGTCAGTCCAGTACAAACCCTTCACGTAGCACCTTCGATAAATACCGCTCACTTACCTAGATGGCTAAGTTCATCGCATTAGGGACGAGTCTTGCGATCTCGTGGCTGACAATTATTTTTCCACAATCTCGCGGCCGTATTCTTTTTTTTTTTATTTTTGTACCGAAACTAAAAAGCAATTTATTGAATGTACAAATAATTCTCCTAATATCAAAACTGAGTTAAATGAAGAAGCAGCTCCTCCATATAGAAAAAAAGCGTCCAATATGGCGGCATGGTGATAAAAGCTCATATGAATTTTTTGAGGCTGAAATAGCATTCAGTTTGTTTCTTAGCATTCAGTGGCATTTTACCCACACCCAACCACGTGTTTAATAAAAAAAAAAAGACAGCAACAACAAATATTTGATTTTTTTTTACTTTTTTTAATAGTTGAGAGAAAAAGAAACTTGTGTCATCGGCGTACATGACTAGATTGAGATTTTCACAATGTCATAAAGATAAATAATAAAAAAAAACAATGGTCCTAGGATAAAGACCTGTGGAACTATATATTTGACGAAGTCGCGAAAACCAAAACGAGACCGACTCATGTAGGGTATAACAGGGCATAAATCAGTAGTACAGACAACACACAGAACGGACAAGCCGTAAAACAAAAATGCACTAAAAATTTACAAAAATAAACACAAAGCCACAACACACGATAATCTTGAAGGAACTACCGCCACCACCAATCGTTAGAGAAAAAAGGAATCAGTCAACTTTCCGAGGGGGAAGGGGCCCGGTCAGGATGGTGACGACCGATGATGGTGTTCGCCCGATGGTAGTCACCCGGGAAGTCGATTAAGAAAAAAAAACTAAAAGTTGTTCGATCCCGCTGGACACATTACGACGTTGGTAGGTTTACGGTGGCCAGTTTGGCCACGTTTATTTTCAAAACAAAGCGACAAGTCAACGGTAATATACAAAACTTCCAAAATTAAAACCCCGTACTTTAGTCCCCAGTCTCAAGAGCCGAATTCCCCGAGAACCCTCTCGGCAGCCCTTTCCTAGCCTCGTAGATGCCTCCTTTCCCTCCAGAGATGGACCAATCACTTCAAATTTCACCACTCCCACGTGGTACACTGTCGTCCAATGGTCGGCGAGCTGTCATCCTGTCGCTGTAACCGCCAAACCTAAATTCCTTGTAGGGTTGTTCTCTGCAATTTTTCCAGTCTGACTGGCGCCAACCGCTAAGTTATTGCATCGGGCAAAAAGCGACAATTTTACATTAAGCGGCGAAACCCTCTATATACAGGCACATTCGGCTAAAAGCCACAACCAGCTGCAAGAAGGGATCTGTCCGAGCAGACTACCGAAACCCGAGACGTTTCTTAACGACCGCGGGGAAGCCGCTCCCCACTCCCGGCCGCTCCGCCACCGCAAATGCTCCCTCCAAAACGCCGACACTCACAACGAAAGCTAAAAAAATAAAACGATGCCGACGCAACTGTAGAAAGATAGACTTTTCTAAAACAAATCTTACTTATTTCTAACAAAATCCTTCGTTACTTAACAGAATCCAAAGTATGAAATTCAGGTGTAAACACTGCAAGTTAGTGCATACAGTTCAAATTTAAGTAATGACCTTTAACGTTTTTACAAACTGCAGAGTCTTATTGTTAAATATATCGAGTGTTTCAAGAAAGAAGAATTGTAAGTATGCCCAAGTCTGGACACAGGATCGTGGAGGTTGAGTAGACGCCCATTGCAGAATGACGCAGTTTCCCTTGTGATTTTTAGAGGAATTTTTAAGAGTACACTCTCAGAAGGGGGGGGGGGGGGGAGTTCGAGGGAGTTAGACGGCGTGACAACACCCACAGTGTGCGCTAGCACCCCTTCGGAAGGAATACCCTCTCTCAAATAGAAAGAGCGAGCAAGGGGAAATAGAATAGGGTGCTACAAGAGTCCCCTGGGGATTCGAAAGGATTATGGGCAGGAAAGCCTGCCCTCGGGACAGGCTTCCTTTGCGAAGGGGAAAGTGGATGACTATACTCCGTTTCACCTCCAGTCCGAGCGCAGCGGACGCTAGGAGTAATCCCAGCCAATCCAGCGTGGGGAGAGTGTCATGTGACCTTGAGCTCCCTGTGTCCATCTGCCCAAGCGGCAGGTCACGCGATTTTCTCCCGGCGCTGGATCGGCTGGTATGGCCTGTGGCGTCCACTGCGCTCAGACTGAAGGTGGAACGGAGTATAGCCTTGTGAAAGTTAAATCCGACCTTGGAGTTTATGCTTTTACTTTACTTCTTTTTTTCTTTTTTGCTTCATAGATTCTTTGAAATTGTTGACGTCCCCTTTTTCTTCGTTTTGTTTTTTACGTTTTCTTATCTACTTCCAAGTTTGAGAAGTTACCTGACTGTTTCATGGAGGGCGCTGGCGGGCAGGTCGACTTAGAGTTCCTGTATAGGCTCCCTACGGGAGCCAGAGTTGCGCATTTGTTTTCCCCGCGCCGCCACGCCGCTATTCGCCGAGATCCATCACGTGAGGAGCAAAGCATCCGTTGGCGTGCAAGAAAGCCACCTTTACGGTCGCTCCGCCGACGTTTCTCTTGCCCCGGCGTATGTTTCCCTGCTTTCCGCCTCCTTTTCCTCCTCTCCTGTTTTCCATGCGCGGCGGCGCGCGCGGCGCCGCTATTCGCCAAATTTAGTCACGTGAGGAGCAAAGCATCCAGCTCGTGCGGGAAAGCCGGCGCTACG
Source organism: Ixodes scapularis (assembly GCF_016920785.2). Classification (NCBI taxonomy): domain Eukaryota; kingdom Metazoa; phylum Arthropoda; class Arachnida; order Ixodida; family Ixodidae; genus Ixodes; species Ixodes scapularis. Next base: position 56,805,991 of record NW_024609857.1, on the reverse strand, counting down.
GCCACGCGCCGAGGCTGAATGCGCAACTCTGCTACCGTAGGTAGCATATACAGGAACTCTAGGTCGACTGACCGACACACCATGCCGTGGCTTATATTTTGCGAGTTCGAGTTTTTACAAGCTTACGATTGAGCATGTAACCTTCAAAGGAGGTTTAGATCGGTTTTGTTTACGCTTCTGATACAAATGTTTTTGTCGCAGGTCTGATCCGATAAGATAGAGGACACAAACCAATGTGAGACAATCTGGGTAGCTAAAACGAAAATAAAAATATCTCGCCATTAATTTGTTTAGCGGTGGGAGACACTGAAAGGTGCAGCCCGGTGACAACCAGTTTAGTCAGCTCCACGCGCTGGCGACCGTAAAGCTTTTAACATAGGAAATATATAGCAAAAAAATAAAATCGCGGAGAAAGCGTGGAGACAATATTTATTCTAGATTTGAAGTTCCGCGGGCACAACGTCTTTGCGAACTCTCAAAGCTCAACCAATATTAATTTATGCCGCGTTTTATATATCGTACAAATAAATTGCGAAATAGAAAGCCCGCGAACATACTCATTCGAGGCACAACGTTCCACAAAGTTTTTGTTACACAGTGCCCTTACTCGCTCAACCGAAGTTACTAGTGCTGGGGAGTCAGGACATCGTCGGAATTTTTCACTTGGTATGATGACCTTTCTGTTCGCGTTAGGATATTTTAGAGTAAAAATTTCTAAGAGCCATCTTTTTTCTTTTTTTTCATTTTGTCAGTTTGAGAAGTTTCTTGACTGCTTCATGTACGGCTGTGGCGCACTGCCTGATGGGCCGAGACGCCATTCCGTAAATTACATTGTGTGTGTTCCAGTTTCGACAAGCTTACGGCCCTGCAGTAAACTCCGAGCGTAGTTTAGGTCGTTTTCGTTTATTATGTCCCTGTTGTACGAGAGATCCGACCAAATAGAGGTAACAATACAACGTGGTGGTGGATCGAAAACAAGAATATTTAAAGGGGCGATGCAATGATTTTAATGCTGAAGGAATTTGTAGCTCGTAATTTTTGTATCGTTTATCTAAAAAAAAAAGAAGGTAAAAATCACGTCTATTTTTTTTTATAAATATCGAAATTTCGTTTCGTAAAATGCAAAGCAAAAATCGGTAATATCTCGAGTTTTTAAACCACGCGCGGCGGCCGGTGTGACGGATATCTGGGTACATCTGGGTGAGTTTTCGTGACGCCATCTGCATGAGGCGCACAAAACCATTCCCTATGATGCTGTGGTGAAAGAATGCGAACACACACACACGTTCAGACACAAAAGGGAAAATGAAAGGGGGCTCGACCTTAAAAATACAATTCACAGAACCCAGACAAACAGGTTAAACCTGTGCGCCTGTTTTTATGCGAATGACTTTGGTGTAGATGCCTGCGTCTATTTCGGTTTTCAAGTAGAACAGGATGACGCCATTCCACGCGTGTGCGAATGAGTGCAAAAGGCTCACCTTGAAAAATCAGTTTGTTGCAGGAACAGTGTCGTGTATGAAATATTTCTAGCTTGTGGGTCTATGTATGTAGGTCAAACATAAAGACGCATTAACGACAGATTAAATGAGCATAAAAGGAATGTCAAGACCAATACAACGACCTCTGAAATAGCTAAACGAGTTCACAAGCAACTCTAAAGTTGTGGTTGGGGCCCTTTTTAGGGAATAAAGTGTCCAAAATGCAAAACATTACTTTTTTTTTTTTCCTGCATGGTTGTGTTTTTTTATTTTTTGCTTCACGATTCCGGGGTCTGTTAGGGCTTGTCTCTCTAAGTTTTCGATGAGTCACGGCTAGGAAAAAGGCTTACAACGTGGGGGCGCGGCATGCTGCACAGGGAAGGCGCTCCTCGACAATAGAAGGTGGCCTGCAGGCGAGCATTCCCCAAGAGAAACAAAGGGCCCGAGCCCCGCAAGTTCAGTTTTCCCAGCTTCTCTGGCGTTCATGTCCGCCCACCGTCTTTTCTGAGTCCCGTTCAATATTATAACGTTAACAGAACGCCCTTCCTCATCGAGTCGGGGAGCAGGCTGCTTATGAATAATCCCTAAGTCACATTAACTAAGAACCCATCACTAAGTTTGGCCTCGACAACGGGCAACCTCTTTACTGTGGTGTTGCAACCAAGATAAGAAATATGATCATTTTTAATTATTAAAAATTGCAATGGTTTCAACAGTTGTGGGCGTATTCCACAGTGGACCATTTGATAAAATCGCCGGTGCAAGAGATAAATATGTAAGTACGTGTTCAAGCGAGCGCGGGCACTCCCTCGATTATGAAAGCTAGATCCCACTGGCTCTATTGAGCTGCAGTGACCCCCAACATCCCTTTGTGCTTATTGTTGGCTATCTTTGGCCCCCGAGGTCGTTCTGGGACGCTTCTTTCTTCTCCTTTCTAATGAGAGTATTGTTTCGTCCTGAAAATCCCCGAGCCTCGCTTTCGGTCAGGTTGCACCAGTTATTTCTAGAATGGTGGATTTGTGCACAGATAACATTTGCCTGAATTGCTCGAACTCTCAAGCGATATTGCTTTTGCGCCATAAAACACCAATCTACTACAGCTGCCCAAGCGATAGCATCTTCCCGAAGCAAAAAAAAAGTTTTACATGTCATATTTACTGGGATTTGCTGTCTCACGTAAAAAAAATGTAGGCACAGAATACAGTTTATTCTGACTTCTGCCATAAAAGACTTCAAGCTTCATGGGAGCGCATGCAAATGTGCTCCCTGGACGTCGTTCCGCTTTGCGTACGCACCAGCGGAGAGAAAAAAAAAATCCTGACGAAAGTTGGACTGTCCTGTTTAGTGAGGACTCCCCTTGATTCAGATAAGATATATCGATGTCATATGTGTTTACAACCACGACATAATGACCGCGTGGGCAAATAATAATGCGGGTATTTTCCCAAGTGGTTTATTTTAGAACTACACCGATGGGGACAACAAAAATGGCGCAGCGCTCGGTTGAATTCCCCGACCGCTGAGTGAGCGTTCGGCTCAGACTTGTATTCTCCCGTCGCCTGGGGGGAACGCGCGAGGGGCCCTCCAGCCTGTATGAACAATGCAGCATGCACGGTGGATCTGTCCAGCACGTGCTCAGCATAAAAGCCGAAGTCGGTCAAGCTCACATTTTTTGACAACTGCTTTCGGGAGAAATGCAGCCTGTAGCGGCCGATCAACGTCACTCCGTCCATTATGGGCACTGTTTGTGGGCAATATATTGATTGTTATTTCATTTGAGGTACTGGGGCCGTCCCATATTTTCTTTTTGCCACTCAAAGGACCCCATAAACAACCATGTTAAAATACAAATAAAATCATAAAATCATATAATTTTGGGCTACTTGTGAGTTTCATACACTGTCTCTACTACTTTAGCTTCGGCTATTATTTCTGGTGGTATAAGCTGTCATAAGAGATGGGAAATATCAGAATATTTACACGGCGTTCATTATAAGAAACAACGCTTCTTATGTGTCCACTGATAGGAAACAATTTGGATGACGTAATGTTTTCTGCGTACTTTACGCCATTATTTTTAGAACATTTCGCTTTAGTGCGATGACCGGCTATTCAGATGCTTATTTTACAGCAATCTAGGAATCCCACGCATTCATCGAAAGTTAGAAACTCATGCTCTAAAAACAAAACAAAAACAACACCGTGATTAAGTTGAAAAAGTTCAGTTTATGTTTTCGGGTATTTGCTGCAATCCACTCTATTTGACATGTCGCAAACTCAAAAGGACATATTTTCTGTGAGGAGGTCTAGGCAGTGAAAAGTTGTTCTGGATTGAAACTGGCCCTACTGTAGACGGACAGTTTTGCCACCGCAGTGCGGAAGCTAACGTGGGATCTTAACGTTCATCATGCAATAATAATAAATGTTGCCATGAAACGATACTGAACTTGAAGATTGAGCACTTCAAAAAGAATGCTGACAGAAGTATGCCTCTGAACGGTGCGTTTTTTTTTTCTTCGTTTAGTTTCAAAAGTACAAACGAACTCTTTTGCAGTCGCTCCTACGCAAAGCTTGCTGACGCAGTTTCGGGAAACCACGATGTTGATATACCACGGGTATACCTTCTGAGCTGTCGTGACTGATATTTGAATGGGGTTCATGTGTTGGACTTGAGCACTGCGTTGGCACTGCACTTGGGCTTAGCCGCAGTCGATGTCTTGCGGGACATTCAAATATTCGCTCGAGCCCAATCACTGCAGTGACGGCAGGAACAGCCAAATGTACGGCGTGCGGAGTGCGGCGCGTGCACCGTTTATTGACAACCGTTGCGCATTGCCGTAATGATCATTCACGGCACATCATCTGAGAGAAATACATAGGTCAGGCGAGCTGGTTGGAAAAGAACATGCTGTATTTGTAAACCCTGGAACGGAGAAAATAGAAAAAAAAAACAACAGACAACACAGCTCGTAGTCTCAAACTCGTAGCCGCTTTTTCGGTTCGAAGTGCAAGAGCAAGTTGTTTTTATTCAACATTTTTTGCGACTACACGTGCGTGGCCAGAAAAGCTAATAAGTGTTTGATAGGTTATAAACTGGAGGTATCCGACGATAGTAGGAAGCAGTTTCATGGTCCCTTTATCGCACTTCTGTACGATGATAATCCAAATCCAAACGGGCAGTGGCCGGGATGTAACTCAGTAATTCTACAAAAATAATTTTATAATAATTAATAAAAGCTAAAAATAATTTTAAAAACTTCCATAAATATTCGCTTCTCAAAACAAGAGCCTTTTTTTTTTTTTTTTACACAGGCGTGGTGTTATATACAAAACGTCAGAACAAGTCTGGTATATGTTTTATTAATTGCTCTGCTCTCCCATAAAATCACGATGGAGAATACAGAGCGCGGCCTAAAGAAGACGAAGTAATTATGAAAACTAACGTCAAGGTGATTTCTCCCGAGGCTCTAAAATATTTTCGCTGAAGCTTTCCCAGCGTACGCTCACAATGAAGGCAGGTGCGCCAGCACCCGGCCGCTCCTCTATAATCCCTTACGTCCTCCAACCCGATTTCGCTAAGCTAGGGGAAGGACGGACTCGACAGGTTTGTTGTTCCCTTCTGCCCTTGGATGGGCAATGACTTTCCTCTAAAGTCCGGTTCACAGCCATATCATCCCGTACCCGGCCGTATGGCGTCACCGGTGACGTGGTACGACTTTGGGTGTCGTAAGAAAAAAAAAAAAAAAAAAAAAAAAAACAATATGTTAAAAAAAAATTAAAAAACCAACAACTAGAGGTTAAGAGTTCAGGGCGAGAGAAAAGTACGCTGGGGAGGGGGAAGCAGGCGGAATGGTGAAGAGAGGGGATGCTCCCTCCTCTCCTCTCCAGCAATCCGTCTGCTTCCTCCTCCCGTCCTACCTTCAACGGCGTGCGCCAGTGCCACTTGTTCGTGACTTACAAGACATCTACAAAAATTATCGTTGTTGGTGGCAGTCGAACAGAGAAAGGAGCACGCCAAACGTTTTTAGAATCGGCCCTCAAGGAGCTCGTCAACGAGACTGATGATTCAGGTAAGATGTGGCTCTTCATATTTCTCTTAGTGAAAATTGCTTAAAGCGTATTGATTCTGTAAAATTATATTTAAGGCCATTGGAACAGTCTGCAATCGACTGGAGCTATAGTCGAATAATTCGTGTTCGAAAAGAAAAGTCGCATAATAAACGACTTGCCAAAATTGGCGAGCTCATGTTGCAAGCAGGAATATTCCCGGAATATTTATTTAAGTTGACAAATGTTAAATACCGTAATATTAACATAGATATTAGTTTGTATAGAAAATTATTACTTAAATCCCAATTTATTATTCCAGCCACGGAGGCAAAGAGGTTCCTTCATATTCTCCGGCAACAGCGAACTGCTTTGATTATGCGCTGAACGGACTCTCGCCAGGCCCTGAACGTTACTGGGAGACGTATAACTTTTACTTGCATTACGGCAAAGAAATGTCTATCATTGTTGATCTCTTCAGGACTTTGAGGGAATGCGAAGAGGTTGTTGTTTTATTCACTAGGGTACTTGTTTTCTCTATGCTTAACATCTACTATATTCAACCTTTTACGCTTCTTCAAATCTATACTAATTATTTCTAAGAACAATATTAATTTCAGACAATAATTTTGGTTTCCACAGATTCTCAACGAATTTGAGTAGCGCAGTGATAAGATGCCCTATGAAAGCCTCACTGTATTTTTCGAGCCAAAGTCCTAGCATATCCTCGAACTGCACATAGAGAAGGTGGGCTCACAAAGGACGCCTCGCTATTCCTCAAACATCCGCAGAGTAGCTAAAGCAACCGATCAAGAAAACCTACCCATCACAAAAATACAGTGAAACCCGTGTCGACGTCCTCACAGAATGCGCGGTGGGTTAATCACTTTGATCCATAAACGCTCCAAGCGAATGACGCAGCTCATAACACTGTTTAAATCGAAAACGCGATTTGCGCAGGAAAATATTTCTTTTTTCTGCGCGTGCCCGGTAGGGTTCCTTATGAGCACTGACCAATTACGAAGTTAAACTGGCCCAGTTTTTTAGCTTAGTACATGACCAAATCTTTTGCGGCGTTTCGAGAATTGGCGCTGCACTAATTAGGTCAAATTGAGCTCAATTCATATTCGAATTATATGCATCACTTAAACATTTGCACGCTTCGTACTAGGGACATGAAGGTCACATTTATGTAAAAATAATTTAAACACTACCTGTTCGCTTCATCTTGTGATATGTAACCATTTCGTGAAAAGCCTCAAGAGTCTATGCAAAGTTAATGGCAGCGAACGTCGAAATCATTACGTGACATTAAAAGAACAATTATGCACTCACGCAGCATACGAAAGCAGGAAATCTCTGGTTATTATATCAAAATATGAAAAATAAGAGAACGTATAATCATGACCCATGTTTGCATACTTTTTTTTTTTAATTGTGGTACTTCATTATATTGCAGGTTCCAGGAGTAAGATAAACTCATCTGACGGTCCTATTCTCTACAAAGGACATCTTCTATTCTGCAGCTGTCCAAGTCCAGGTGGAGGACCTGTCGGTGGATGTTGGTGACCTTATCCATGGCTTCAGCCTCATGATCTATTGGACTTTTGATATTAAATATGCAACAGGGATCAAGTCCACCTTGGCTCTCTTTGAGCGCACGATCGGGCTGAAGAAACACCACTGGAAAGGACTGCCCTGAAGCTTCTTGGCAGGCTACAAGCTTTTACTAATTACTATTTTTTTAAGGTTTTGACCTTTCTCAAGTTTTTGGATTTTACAATAAAAATGTGGTTGACAATATTATTGGCTGACTTGACTGGCAGGACTTTTTTTAGATGTCTGGATTATGTGTTTCTAAAAGTTTTAGTTAAATTTTGATGCCGGCACATTGTCCGTGGGTATTATTCTCTTATCCCTGAAACCTCCTCGAATTCAGAACTCTCTCGTGTGACAGCTGACCTCAGGAATCGCCCCACCAGCACACCTGAACAAGCGAGTTAGCTGAGTCTCGGGGTCTGAAAAAGCGCCCTTACTATTTGGAGCTCTGCGAGACCCATGGTGTCCAAAAGCGACCCCAAAAGTGGGGAGTCGCGGAAAACCTCGGGGGTTGTGTATAGTGTCCGACGGCACTCGCAATTATGGGGATCACGCGAGTCTCTAGGTGCAAAAAAGGGCACCAAAAAGCACCCAATTTAGGGGGGATCAAGTGATTCCCTGAGAGTTCTAAGCGGTACTAAATAATGCCTGAATTTACGGGTGTCACATGAGTACCTGGGTGTAACAAAAGGCGTCGAAAAGCACCCTATTCAGAAGGGATCCGTTGACTCCCTGAGAGTTGAAAGTGGTTCCAAATAATTCATCTAATTAGGGGTGTAACATAAGTACCTGAATGTAACAGAGGGCGCCAAACAGCACCCGAATTAAAGGGTGTCGGTTGAGGCCCGTGGACTTTGAGGGGGGTGCTAAGTGATCCCGTATTTCTGGGGAGTGCTTAAAATCCCCAACTTGAGAGGATGCCACAAACACCCCAGGGGAGTCACATATGGGACACGGTCTAACTCCCCTGAGGGGAGTACCCGTATACACCCTTTTTTCTTAGAGTGTACTCTAGACGTCAATACCGTGCAATCAGTGACGGCGTGGACAAGTTTGTAAAAAAATAAGATGTCGGCAAGTTCCCTCCTACGACGCAGGGTAGGTAGTGCCACGCTACGCTGAACTGGGACAGGAACATCAGTAGCGGTGCGAACTGTTCACGCTGAGTAACGATGTCTATAGAAAGAAACTTGTTCTGAACCCGTTCTATTTTCGAGGAATTCGTGGCACAAATTCCATTTCATACAACAGAAGCGTATTCCAGCTGTGGTCGACACAATCCACCATAGAGTACAAGAAATGCCTAGGGGTTAATAAACTCTTAAGTGATGCGGCACGCACTTCCGATCGTGCGCAGGGCTGCGTCCACGATGTGACCAACATTACTGCAGAAATGTAAGGTGCTGTCAAACACCACGCCAAGATCTTTGATACTGTTGATACGTTCCAAAAGGTCTGTCTGAATAACATATGGAAATGCAATGCTATGTGTCTTACGAGTGTACGACAGGACTTTCGTTTTAGATCTATTTATCTTCAGGTCGTTCTCGCGCCACCATTCTTCAAAAGCATCAACATCTCCCTGTAGCGAAACACAATCCCTGTCTTCTCGTACCTCCATAAGCATCTTAATATCGCCTGCGCACTGCAAAAATGAAAAGTGACGAATCACAGTCGAAACATCATTAACAAAAACTGAATACAGAATGGGTCCGAGAACGGAACCCTGATGTACACCCGTTGTCGCCTCATAAGTAGCAGAAGATTTATCATTCGAACTAACAAAGCACTTCCGGTCACGCAAATAACTTTTGAGCAATGAAAGCAATAAATTGTGAATATCTAGCTTTGACAGTTTTACCAGTAACATCTCATGATTAACAACGTCAAACGCTTTACTTATGTCAAAGTAAATCACATCAAGCTGGCCTCTACTATATCGACGGCGTGAGCAGCGGTTGACATGAAACAGGCGAGATCAGTTGTGGTCGAGCGACCTGCCATAAATCCATGTTGGTTAGGGATAACATCGTGCTTGAGATTAAATGACAATATTTTGTATAGTGCCACTTCGAGGAGCTTCGAAAATGTGCAAGGAAGAGATATAGGTCTGTAGTTCGGCACATTTGTTTTTGGACCGGACTTATGCACAGGTACAGCAAGTGCCATTTTCCACATGGCGAGAAAGGCTTCATTCTTTATGCAGTTGTTAAAAATCTGTACGAGAACAGGAATAAATATGGCACTCTATGCCTTCAAGAGGACCGACGGATTACCATCACTGCCAGAAGACAAAAATGGTTTCATTTATTTTACACACTCATGCAGTAGCTCATCGTCAAAGAGCGCAATACAAGATGCATACCCAGAGACAGCTGGCGCGGTAATAGCGGATGGGGATGGAAGATGCTTAAAAACGGACTGGAAATGGCGCGCAAACATTTCACAAACATCTGTCGTCGAATTTCCCTGTGAGTTCAGCAGGGTGATCTCTCCTCTGTCTTTTGTCTGGAACCGAGAGCGAACATATTTCCTGAATTCTTTGTGATTTTTAGTTAACTGCAACTCGACGGAGTCAATTAACGCCTGAAGATCACGTTTAAAAACTTCCTTGCAGAGAGACCTAAAGCGACTAAATTCTGATTTAAATTTGGGGATTCCGTTATTTTTAAACTTTCGATGAGCGCGAACTTTCTTATTCATTAAATCACGTAATTCGTCCGAGAACCAGAAGGGAAAATTTGAACCTGACGTTTTACGCAACGGGATGAATTGATTCATTCCTTCTCGAACGATGCGAGTGAAATCGCGAACCTGTTGGTCAACGTCAGAGCACAAAATGATTGAGGACCAATCGTAATTTGAGAAATGATCGTACAAACTAACATAATCTTCTGCGGAAAAATTATGTCTATTGACTTCAGGATGTCTCCGTGAACATAGTCTCATGCCCTGTCCTAAATTTTGTTTTAGAATGATTCAAACGGAGGTCATTGTCTAAACACCAATGACCGAAGGAATATGCGTCATTCTGAAGCGTGATGCAATCCTCTAAGCTCGATATCTTTTTTTCTGTAAAGTTTTATATCATCAGCGTACTGCATAAATGAAGAGTTTGATATAACTTGAGAGACATCATTTACAAGAATATTAAAAAGGACGGGGCCCATGACAGATCCCTGAGGCACCCCAGAGCTTGCCTTGTGCAAGGACGAGGTAGTATTGTTGCCGCGGACGTAGGCTTGCCTATCAGACAAATAGCTTTTCAACAACTTGCATACCGAACCACATACTCCGTACGAGGAAAGCTTGTATCAGAGGACGTTGTGGTTGACTGCGTCGAATGCCTTACTAAGGTCAAAATAAAAAAAAAAAAGTCAGGCTGACTTCTATTACAACTACTTAAGAGGCAGCAGACGTAAACGATATGAGATTGGTAGATGTCGATCTGCCGGACATGAAGCCATGCTGATTAGGAATGACTATACTACGAAACATGAAGGAAAAGTTTTGATGGATTACCATTTCAAAGAGTTTGGAAACTGAAGAGAGAAGAGAAATCGGTCTGGTAATCAAGAACATCGCCACTATTTCCAGATTTCAGGACTGGAACAACCACTGCCATTTTGCAGTCATCAGGGAATATTCCTTTGCGTCAAGGAATTATTAAAAAATTGTGCACAGTATAGGCGTAAGTAATTCAGGATAACCCTTAAAAATTGCAGCGGGTATCCCGTCACGACCTGCAGACAATGTGGGTCTCATTTTCTGAATACATAGTCTAACACATTCCTCATCGACAACTACAGAACCTAACGAGTCACCAATTCCATCCGAGTTAGGCAATATAGGTGAGGAGCAGTTATTGTTATTATTGGGGACTGACGCAACGTGATCCGCAAACAACTCAGACATGCCCTTCGCACTGTCGCTATGCTGATTCAAGAAGATTTCGGACTCAACATCCTTCCCCGAGCGTGATTTAGCGTGCCTCCAAAATTTCTTTGGATTTTTAACAAGATGTGATTCTACCGAGTCACAATGCGCCTGGTGATCATGGTTTAAAAGTTTCTTACATCGCTTTCTGCAAATATTAAAATCAACTTCCCATTTTGAAAGACCACTTTTTTAAACCTCCTGTGCAAAAAAAAAAAAAAAATCTTTCTGTTTTAAAAGCTTTCTGAGTTCACGAGAAAACCAGTTAGGGAAGCAAACAATTGAGTAAATAGAGAGAGTAATGTTGGTAAAGATACATTCGGCTTTCGTCCGCAGGCCACGGCCATTCTGGTAAAATAAATCGATGCTACTTCTCTTGATGCTTAGTGTTGGGCTTGTGGGCTTCTTCAAACGAGTGAAGGAGTTCTTGACGAAGTGCGCCCCTCAAAGGTTTAAAAAGACAATCCTTCGGCCACAAAGCAGGGTCAGAAAGTTTCTCGAAGTGTTCGGCAGCTACAGAGACGTGAAAGGAGGCATAGGTATTCGCGTCTCCAGCTCGACAATCGCCTTCCCGCAGCGGAAACGGAAAGCGCTCTAGTGAGGGTCCCCCGATTCTCCTGCTCAGCGGGCACGGCGGAACTGCTCGCGATCATGGCTCGCGAAATGTCATTTCCGTACGCAAACAACACTATTCATGGTCCTAACATAATGTGGCAGCCGGTATGGAATTGTACCTCACTGGAGAGTTTTAGTATTGCGCATAGAATGCGCATAGAAGCAAACGCCAGCGGTATGCATTTATGGCAGAGTTGGGTCCCCACGTTGTGCGTGCGCCTCATCGCCAAGCGCCATCCAAGACCGGAATTTAGGCTCCACGCACGCGCAGTATAGAACACGCAAAGCTAACGCCAGCACACAGCGCTTGCGTTCCCCCGTATACGCAATACTAAAACTCACTACTGCTTCACCGGCTTCCAACGCCAACGAAACGTGCTGTGGTGAGCAGACGAGCAAGCAGGTAGGCCTCCCTTCGAACGGGAAAGGCTGAGATTGGCAAAAACGACGGAGCATAAAAATGAAAGTAGCAAAGTGTTATGGAAAGATGAATAATTAAAAATTTTTTTTTTTTCTACTTACTTGTGGACACTTGGTCGTGAAGGATGTTGGCGGCGACTTTGGACGTTTTGCAGATTGTCAAAAGTTGCGACTTTTTGATAGCAAAATATACTTTACCCATAATTTTTGTAATTATACATGGATTTCTAACATTAGCTAGAATGTTTTCATTGATTTTAGACTATTTTTATTTTATTACTTGGTAATTCAAAATGTTGCAATTGGCACCAGTGGTGACAAATAGCACACTTTTGATTGTCATATTTGTTCGCGCGTTTGAAATTAGGTCATAAGCAACAGATTATATTACAGCTTAAAAAAATTACGTATTAAAATATCTGGATTTTAGTATTATTATTATTGATACAAATCGCGGCAATGTATGCCCCCAATTAACGCCAAGATCACGAAAATACGCCATTTAACCATAATAGTCTTTCCAGAAAGGTAAAGTTTTGTTTTCTTTTTAGCATATGAAAATCTCGGACATTGTTATCAAGATAGACAAACAGTCAAACATTGCATGTAATATAAAGTCCTATGCATCACGCGTTGCTATAAAACACACACACACACACACACACACATACACACACACACTTCAGTTGTCTGACTCGGATTCCGTCTTCGAGTTGTTGCAGTGAGAACAACTTTTATTATTTTATACGTTTTGTAGACATTATGCAAAAATTGGAGTTATTCTCTTATTCTTGTGCTGGGAATGATGTTAATTCAATTAATCATTTAATACCAAAAAATTTATTAAAAGTTCCGCAGTTCATTATTTTCCATGGCAATAATCTGAGAGAGAAAAGGCAGCAAGAACGCACAAATATCAGCACTGATTGTTTGAACTACAACTACAAATATCAGCCTGGATCAAACATGTATTTCACAAAATAAAGTTTCCGCGGACAACTTTTCTAACTCAATAATTACGATGTGAGACACATTTTGAGTTACGAAAGAATCCGAAATTAAAACCTCTGTCGAGAAATTAAATCCAAAATACAGGTTAGTTTCGGTTTCGCTCCAGAATTAAAATGCAAATCCTTGCGTAAATATTACGCTAAACACCGTTTTTGTTTTCAGGATAAAGAGGTGACTTACGCTCATAACACCCTAGCTTCCTCGTATTACCAGAAATAATTTGTGTCGCTCAGTGAAGCCAGCACACTAGACAGGTACAACAGCGGCACGCATCTCCGACCCTCACTATAACCGCCATTTTGGAACATGAGTGGCGCCACCTATAGTTAGTTGGAGTCGCGAATTGTAGCGAGTCTTCAGTCGGTGGCTCTTCAAGTTTTCCACATCGAGTGAACGCAGATGCCCAACGATGTCAGTAGAGGTGGTGACCGGATCCAATTTGGTCACAAACAATGCTCTGCGGAGGGAAGATGTGGGGGCAACGCTCAGCATGCACGCCACAGGCGCTCCGGCTTGCGCAGGGATTCGAGTCTTCGGGCTGATCGGGTTTGGCTTAACAGGCAGTGCATCATCTTCCGGCGCCACTCTCATTAGCGTAGAGACGCGTGCCTGCGGGCTCATGGGGTTCGGCTTACCAGGCAGCGCATCATCTTTCGTCGCCCCGTTCACTGGTGCACCTGCGGACTTTGCAGAGAGAGCCGAGGCAGGAGGGAAGCGCAAGGCCGCAGCACATGTTTTTCCTCTACAGGGCCCTCCCTGCCTGAACTTCAGCATCAATTCGTGCACGCCTACCAAGCACGTCGCGTAAGCTGCGAACTTCCGCCCGCAGGCGGGCGATGGAGCCTGCCTGGAGTTCCGCCTGCTGTCTCTGCTCACGACAGAGACGCGCGTTGTCTTCACCGAGGGAAGCAAGCTCCTGGATGAGGAAAGAAATTCCTTCCAGCGCGTCTAGGGAGAAGGGACCAAAGGGACTGAAGGCTGGGGGCCCCACGGTGCGTCGAGGTCATCGGGAGAGGAGGCAGGCAGCGTCACCGGACGAGTATGGGAGGCCGATGGCGGAGGAGGAGAGCGGGTGGACATGTCGCCGGGGTCACCGGAGACCACGCCGCTGACGTTCGGCCTAGCTCCACCGTTGATTTTAGAACAGCTCTGGCAGACAAATGAGCTCATCTCATGCTGACGAAATGAGCGTTCGCCCTCCGGAAAGCATACACACTTCGTATTCGCGCGAAGTTGGCACTGTGCAGCGAAGAAACCTTTGTCGTCGGTAAAAGCAATGAGAGCAAATCAGGCATGCATCCTTACTGGGCGGCATCTTCTCACAGTAATAATAATAATAATAATAATAATAATAATAATAATAATAATAATAAACTTGTATTCAGGACACATTCATGAAAGCATACAAGAGTGCGGGGGCAATCAAAGCCAACAAATGGCTTGTGTGATGCCGCCCAAAAAATTACAAAAAAAAAACAACTGATATGTTCACGAAAAAGCAGTGTAAAATTCGTCACACACACATCAGTAAAACAAACTGAAAAACTTTAGGATGTACAAAACTATCAGTAATTAGGCACATACACACTGATACTAACAAAATATGCACACGCTAGGCGACATCTCATCCCAGTAGGTGAAGTCTCAGCATTCTCTTTAGTTGACGCAGTGAATTCGCTTGTAGAATTTCAGAAGGCAGATTATTAAAGAGTTCAGGCACGTAAAATTCGCGTGTACACCGTCCATATCTTGTTCGGGCGAAAGGTATCTCGAAAGTCTCTTGAAAACGAAGAGAACGAAGAACAACGTTTTTTCTTTGAAATTGATCTGTCCAAAAGTATCGTAAGATAGCAGTTTGAATAAAAAGTGTTCGGAGGCAGGGAAATTGTAAATGTTGAAAGAGATCAGTACCATCGGGAAGTTGCTTGCCATAAGAAACACTTTTCAAAATATTTTTTAAAATGCAGTCAATTTTCTCATGCCAGAAGCCGGAACAGTTTCCAAACACCGTAACGCCATATTGTAACACACTATATGCAAGAGCATGGGTGACTAGTCTGCGAACTGAGAGAGGCATAAGTGATTTTGTATTATATAGCAGACAACAAGTACTCCTTAATTTTTTACAGAGGGACGTGAGTTGAGCATTCCAAGTTAAACCGCAGTCAAACAAGATTCCTAAGTACTTTACAGATTCAACATATACTAAAGGAACACACTTGCAAGATACACAGTTTGAGTTATGTAAAAGGAAAGGGAAATCAAGACACACATATTTAAGAGGATTATGAAAACAAATAAGCTTAGTCTTGTTTACGTTGACGTCCAGAAGATTTCGTTGAAACCAATCCATGACTACAGTCGCAGCGCATTGCAGTGAGCGGGCAGCATCTTCGAAGTTAATATGTCGAGTAACAATTACAGTATCATCCGCGTATTGATAAAGTTTGGCTTGAGAAAGAAAAGTAGAAATGTCATTAACAAACAAATTAAATAGGAGAGGAGATAGGATTGAGCCTTGTGGTAGGCCTGCCCTTAAAGGGACACTGACACCCCCCAAAATTTTTTTTTTTATTTTTTGCCAGGCGCTTCATTATGGTGTCGGAGGACTACCCAAATTATATTTTGCAACAGAGTAGCGTATTTCTTTAACAAAGCCAAAAGACGCAACTGCTTGAAACCGAAACCGAAACCCGACGGAGGTCGGAGAAGTGGAGAGAAGAGAGCGACTGGCGGAAGTCACGTGGCTACACCCGACCCTGCGTTTTTTTTTCTCCTCTCCGGTAGCAGACGACACGACATGCGGCGTGCGATGCGGCGTGCGGGAACTGCTTGCCGTGCTATTCTTTTGCAGTTATGTTTGTTCCGCTCGTTGTTCTGTACTCAAAGATGAGTTGTTTTGTACATTGAGGAGTTGGAGATGAGTAGTGAGTGCCCGTGGTGAATTTCCATGATCGGCTCCGAAAAGAATAAACCCAAGATGTTGCGTGAAGAGCTGGCTCACATGTCCTGCATCCGAAAAAAAGTGGCATTGTGCGACAGAGTTTCCGAAAGATCAACGGGATCGGGACCAATGGCTGGCTGCAATTCCTGTAGAACATTTACGGGCACCTCGGAAAGCGGACGCTACCCGATTTATATGCTCCTTGCATTTTGTGGAAAGTGATTACATTGAGTTCGCAGGTGTCAAAACGGAAATCCCATACCGTTTAATTCAGCGAAGTATCGTCCACAACATTTGTTTATTTTTTTTTTGTTCGTTTCTGCAGTGATGATTGTAAAAAAAAAGAAGATATGTAAACATCAAGAAATGTTTAAAAAAAAAAAAATGAAAGCCGTTTACAACTCCCTGTAACGCCGAATTAGAGCGCAGCTCTTGAGGAGGAGGAGGGAAGGGTACTGGGGGGTGGGTCAAGTGACCTCGGGGGGCGGGGGGTCACGTGACCTTGGGGGTCACGTGACCTTGTGGGTCACGTGACCTTGTGGGAGTCACGTGACCTTGGGGCGTCACGTGACGTCGGGGGGTCACGTGACCTGGGGCCACGTGACGATACCGATGACGTCATCAGTAGCGTCACTGATGACGCCATCAGTGATGATGATGACGATGCGGATGCCGGTGACCTCATCAGTGACGTCACTAATGACGTCATCAGTGATGATGACGATGACGATGCGGATGCCGGTGACGTCATCAGTGACGTCACTGACGACGTCATCAGTGCCTATGACGTCAACGGGGGGTCACGTGACCTCGGGGGGTATCCCCAGGTCACGTGACCCCAGGGGGGGTCACGACCTGGGTAACCATCGTGACCCTCGTGAGGGTAACCCTAGTAACCCTTGTGAGGGCAACTCTCGTGACCCTCGTGAGGGTAACTCTCGTGACCCTCGTAAGGGTAACTCTCATAACCCTCGTGACCCTCGTGAGGGTAACTAACCCTCGTAACCCTCGTGAGGGTTACGAGGGTGAGTAACCCTCGTGAGGGTAACTCTCATAACCCTCGTGACCCTCGTGAGGGTAACCCTCGTGAAGGTTACCCTCACGAGGGTTACTAACCCTCGTAACCCTCAAAAGGGTTACCTTCACGAGGGTTACCCTCACGAGGGTTACTAACCCTCGTAACCCTCGTGAGGGTTACAAGGGTAAGTAACCCTCGTGAGGGTAACCCTCGTGAAGGTAACCCTTTTGAGGGTAACTAACCCTCGTAACCCTCGTGAGGGTTACGAGGGTAAGTAACCCTCGTGGCCCTCGTGATCCTCGTGAGGGTAACCCTCATGAGATTAACCCTCGTAACCCTCGTAACCCTCACGAGGGTTACGAGGGTTGCGGTTACGCCGACGCCGACGCCGACGGCGACGCCGACGCCGACGGCGACGCCGCTCAAGCCGGGAACGGGCCCCTAAGAGCTGCGCTCTAAAAATTCACGGGGGATCGAACCCGGCCCTATCGCGTGTGAAGCGGACGTCTTTCCCACTGAGCTACTGGGGCTACTCGTTTCTGGTGGATCTCTTTCATTAGTAATAATTCAGCCGGTAAACTGTAAGTTGGAAAGTTTGCTGTCGATTTTCCTCTAGCAAAAGCACTCCCGGGTCGAAGTCGGGAAGCACCACGCTTTGGGGACATACGCACCTAGTAAAGAAATCGTACGCGTGCATATTCAACTCGAAGTAGACACGTCGTGCATGACGTTTGCGCGAGCGTTGTCTTCAGCCACGAGAAGGGAGCGACGGCTCGGCGACGTCTTCGTGCAAATCGGCTTGGTGGCCGGGCGTGTCGTACGGGATGAATACCAATTCTTTTGATCAGTCCCAAATTTCTCTTTTAACGGTATACAGAATTCGCCGGTACCGCGAACGACAGTTCTCAAATAGAGGTCCCACGCCCGTCGTCCGCTGCCATCGGCCCATCGCCGTCCCCGCGAGTCCCACGATACGCGAAACGACGAACGCACAGAATGCTTCCGGTTGTCTGTGGAACTTTTTTTTTCAATCAACGTATTTACAGCTTTTTAGAAGCCACAAAAAATGGGTTTCATATTTTTTTCTATTTTTAATATTGAGTGTGTGCCTTCAGTGACCCACGACTTTGATTAAATTTGGTGGTCGCATCGATACCTTAGAAAACGGCCCGTGACCGCGAAAAAGAGAGTGAGCGAGACTCGAACCGGCCAGTTCTTGATCGGCGGTTTTCGGGCGGAAAGAAACCGAATTTCGAGCCGCAAATTCTGTTCTGGGTAGTTGAGCTCTCATATGTCACCTACAACTAAAAACCTCGGCGAGCATAAATACCCTGTCAGTGTCCCTTTAATGTTGTTCGCGGGCTCCGTGCCCCAGCTGCAATTACAAGTTGTGAGCGATCTGATAGGTAGTTTGAAAGAAAAAAAAAAAAAAAACGGACCACGAAATCCGTAGTTATAAAGCTTCTTCAGAAGGATTGAATGGCTAACGGTATCAAAAGCTTTAGATATATCTAAAAAGAGAGCACAGCAAACAAGATGTTTTTCAAAACCAGAAAATAATAAATCGGCAAAATCTTCAAGCAGTGGCTGGGTTCCCCTTCCTTGAACAAAACCAAACTGACTCGGTGCAATTACATCATGTAAATGTAGAAATGATGTCATAGTATGGAATACATGTTTTTCAAGAAGTTGTGCAATAATTGGCAAAATAGAAATTGGGCGGTAATTTTCAATCTTACTCCCTGCGCCGCCTTTGAACAAGGGCCGTACTATAGCGGTCTTTAGTTCGTCTGGAACAGTGTTGCGCCCGTTACCGAAAAAAAGTAACGAAATAGCGTTACTCGTTAGTTTGGTCAAAAGTAACGCGTTATCGAGCTACGTTACTCGTTTACAAACGTAACGATATACCGTTACCGTTACTTTTCAAAAATAACGAACGTTACTTTTACGTTACTTTTACGTTACTTTTCTGTTCGAGTACATATGTTTGGCAGAGATGTGTGATAAGCCTCCTTAACAAGCTTGGATAAAAATAAAAATTTACAGAGTGGTTTCACAGCGTTTTGATGCGCGAAGCAGCTTAATTTTTGGCATGCCCCCATATTAGGCATTGAAACTCTAAATTACCTTATTCTGTCTCCTTTAGTTGATACATTTCATTCAGACCTGCTGGCCATGGCGACGGACTTTTGTTATTCATGCCCATCTCACGCGCAGAATGAGTCGGAGATGTTAGTCAATCGGCTTTTATAAACTACAGCATGCGAACGAGGACTGCTGGAACACAACCAGCCAACCAACACCCCTCATCTGTACGCCGGTTTTAGTAACAGTCCGGTTCATACTATTACCAGAAACTGATTTACTTCACTATCTGGAACAGGACACCGGTTACCAGCACACTGGCTCTAATCACTTGCTGCCTCTTATCTGCAATGGTTCTTAGTTTTTCAGCGAAAAAAAAAAAAAAGGTTTCGTGTTTGTAAGTTTTTTTTCCAGGTTTAAAACTTTTTTTTTTTATTTTTTCATCATGACTTTAGGGAAGTAAAAACTAATCAAGCGAAAGATTCTTCTGTGTACAAAAGTGGGTCAGGAACTTTCAGGCAGCGAGGGGGAGAGCGAGGGTAACATTATTCCACAAAGGGTGTTTCTTTTTTTTCTTTTCTTTTGAAACTAGAGAAATGAGCAAATCGCTTCGCCACTAGTTGTCCACTGTTTTTAAACGGATGGCTCTCCACGGCTCCCCCTCCCCCCTCCCCCCCCCCCCCCCCCCGCTGTCCACTGCTGCTGCACAAAGCAGGGGGGGCAGGGGGGGGGGGGGAGGAGGCTGTAACGCAGTCGTTCGTTCAAGCCTTGTGGGTGGTCACACTATGAAAAAGACGAAAAAGGAGGATGAACGGAATTAGCTGGTAGCCGAAGGTTTTCTTCGCCTTCGAGAAGTGAGTTTTTTTGTGTTTTTTCTTTAACTTTACTGTGAGAGATGCTGGTTCCGTGCCGCGATAAGCTGGTGCAGGATTTTGAGACAAGCTCGTGCAGGATTTCACCAGTTTTGGTCAAAAGTAATGAGTAGCGAGTAACGAAATTTGACAGCCGATACCGTAAAAAAGTAACGGAAATACTTTACTCGTTAGTCATTCAGAATACTAACGAGTACGTTACTGCGTTAGCGAAAAATGTAATGGGTTACCAGTAACGTCGCTACTTGTAACGCGTTACCTCCAACACTGGTCTGGAATAATGCAACTCGTAATAAAGCCGTTCAACATATGAAGTAGAACATGCTTAGTAACCTCATAATTTCTACGAAGATCAGTAACTCGAATGCCGTCGATGCCTGGTGATTTTGATGGTTTGAAACTGAATAACAATGAAGAGAGATCTGATTCTATCATAGGCGGAAGGAAAGTGGAGGCCGTTACAACATTTTCGAAAGTCATGAAAGAATCTCGTGTCGTACCTGAAAGGTCGCAAAAAAACTGTTAAAATCCCTTACAACCGTTGACAGATTAGAGCCAAAGAACCTTTTTAATACATTATCGATTGAATTTCTGGAGGAGTGACCACGAAATTCTTTAACGAGAAGCCACGTTTTGCGCATGTCTGAGCGAAATTCTGAGAACTTTTTACAAAAGTATCTGCGCTTAGCTGAACGAATCATCGCTTTAACCATATTTCTACAAGTTTTGAAGTTTGATTTAAGCTCTGCATTGTTAGGAGCGCGCCTATGCCGAGCCCAAAGTTTATTTTTCTCTGTTATTGCTGCCAGTATATCTGCATTCAACCAGTAGTGGTCAGGCCGGCGTCTTTTAACGTATATTTCTTTTCTGGAGGAAGCATCAAATGCTTTCAAAACCTGCACAAACTTTTGGTAAATATCAGTGGATGTAGATGATTGAAGAAAGTCGTTCCAGTCAAAGGAAGAAACAAGGCCATCAAACTTAGAGGAGTCCAAGACTGATATTTTTGTGCCCGCCAAGCTATTCAGGGGAGAAGAATTATCACAGAACCAACGACACCCAACAAAATAGTGATCAGCTAGCTTCTGTGTAATAACCGCCGATAGGACTTTTTCTGAACAAGTTCTTAGATTAATGTGGTCTAAGCACGAAGCAACCAACCTGCCCAAGAGAGTCTCTTCTCGAGTGGGAGCTGTTATCAAGTTGGAAATCCCATTAGTAGAAAGAGTGTTGAGGTAGGTGCATACTGAGGACTTTGACGGTGTTAAGGTATCAATGTTAAAATCTCCTAAAACGCATAAATGATCGTAAGTTGCAAACTGCCGAAGTGCAGCATCAAACTCGTCCAAAAACCTCGGACGTTTTCCGAAGGTGGTCTATATATTGCTAAAATGCAGACAGAGCTAATCAAATTCGTGATATTGAGCGCAATAGATTCAGCATGATTGAAGGTTACTGCAAGGTGAGTGACGGACCAGGTGTCGCGAACGAAAACTGCTATCCCTTCACCTCTACGCGATGGTCGAGTGGTGAATATGCTAGCGTATCCTGGCAGAAAAAATTGAGTTGTCGCTTCTGCTACAATATTAATTTCAGAAAGAATAAACGCATCAACTAAGGGGCAAATTTCCTTGCAAATTATTTTGAATTCATTCCAGTGCTTATTGAGGCTCCTAATATTTACATGTATCATTGTGCAAAACGTCTCTTGTGGATCTTCAAAAATCTACAGAGGTCGTTAAAATCTGACACTTCAGCAAAATTCATCGTGAGTCTATACAATCTTGTCAATGTCGGCTAGCTGGTTGATACGGACCAGCTCAGAATTCTCGCTTTTTTTGGCAAATATTTTGGCGCTTTTCACCCATACGAATTTATAGCCTTGCACCTTGCCTTTCTGCCTTTGTTATGTTATGTAAGTAATAATAATAATAATAATAATAATAATAATAATAATAATAGTACTTTATTGCACGAATACAGAACACGGGTTCATCAAAGCAATTTAGGGTTTGTATGATGAGCAGCACATTGATGAGCACGCTGCTCGTGAAGTAAAAAAAGAACATCACAAATACTAACAAAATTTGTTTCCGGAGTCACTTAAATGAAAAAAAGGTAATTTAGTATGATAAACCACACTATGCGACACTACATTACCATCATACTTAAAGCAGGGATACACAAAACCTCTGAATTTGTTTTCTCGATCGGTCTTGGGATGGGCCTTAGCAAACACACTTGAGGGCTTTCTTTAATTTTTGCACATACTCTATGTTATGTAAGTCTTTGTGAAGCTCATTAAATATTTTGGTACATAAAAAGATCTTAGGCTTTCTCCATAATGCGTTCTTCTTCTGGGCACTTCAAAGCGTTGATTGCTCCTGAAAGACACATACTTGGAATTCTTAAAGCAACTGTCCCAGTAGGGCCCGGTGATAATGGTGTGCTTGAACAGGGTCTCAAAATTAGGCAACTGAAACGATTTAAACAAGTTGCCCTCTGCAAGAAACTCCGAGTTATAAGCTACACTTCTCAGCGTACCTTTCGAGATACCATCAACCCTGGTATGCCATCGCCTGGGACAGTTTCCAAATAAAGTAATGCTATACCTTAAAATACTGTGTCCCAGTGTTCGCATAATAAGTATCCGAATTGACATCGGGACAAACACTTTAATAGAATACAATAGACAGGATACTCTTCTCATTCTTTTGCAAATATTTGCCATCTGCGTGTTCCAGGATAAATCCGAATCGAACACAATTTTAGATGTACTTAAAATCACAAACATATTTCATTTCATTTAATTTCATTTATTTACCTCAAGGGCGTCTTTTGAGGACGCATTACATGAGGGGGGTGGCAATAAATGGGAATACAATATAAAACACAACGTAAGAACACTAACACAACCACATCTCATCTAACCACAAAATAAAACAAGATATGTATATATATACACAAACATACGTTCCCTACTCATTGAACAAAAGCACGCACATTTCTTCAAACGCTGTAATATCTAAGTTGGTTACAAGATGATCTGGCAAGTTATTCCATTCTGTAATACATAATATTAAAGGAGAAAACATGAATGAGTTATTATGGGAGCGGTATTGAAAGAGTTTACATGTGTTGTCGTTTCGAGGAGATATATAATGGGCTTTTTGACAATAAATATTTCTGAACTGTGAATTACTATGGTAAACTTGATGGAAGAAACACATGCGTTTAATTTTGCGCCGTGTGGCTAATGAAGCGAGACCAAGTCTCGATTTTAAGGCGGAGACACTACTTTGTGGAGAGTAATCGTTTAGGATGAACCGGGTAGCTTTGTTTTGAATGGATTCTAGGTTAGATATTAGATAATTTTGATGTGGATTCCACACAACACTTGCGTATTCAAGTTTGGGTCGGATTATTGTTTTATAGGCGAGTAATTTTGTCAAAGCAGGGGCCAGATAGAGGTTCCGCCTCAAGAAAGCTAATGATCTCGTTGAGCTGGCGATTATGTTGTCGATATGTTCATGCCACGATAATGTTTCAGAAATATGGACACCCAAGTATTTGTATAATGAGACACTTTCTAATTGTTGTGACAGTAATGAATATTCGCGAGATGATTTGGTCGAGTTGGTGGTAACGGTCATTTGTTTGCATTTTCCGGGGTTAATATTCATCTGCCAATGGGTGCACCAGGAGCTTATGGTGTCGAGATCGTTTTGAAGAATGTAATGATCTGTTGGGTCAGTAATTTTTCTGTATACAACACAGTCATCGGCAAATAGCCGAATAGTCGAGTTAATTGAGGAAGGAAGATCATTAATATAGATAAGGAAAAGAAGGGGGCCGAGGACGCTGCCTTGGGGAACACCGGAAGTTACTGCGACTGATGCTGATGAAGAACTGTTGACTGAAACTGACTGCTCTCTCTATGTTAGAAACGAAGCTATCCAACTGATGACTGAAGAATGGATGTGGAGAAGAGAAAGTTTAAGAAGTAGTCGTTGGTGCGGTACGGTATCGAAAGCTTTCGAAAAATCAATAAAAATAACGTCGGTTTCTGCTGAGGAATGATTATACATGTGATCAACAGGAACACATGTACAATCGGTACAACATGACGTATGCAAAATCAAGGGCTTATCTAGGCAAACACCCGTCAGCGGGTTTGAAAAACAGACAGTTATGAGCGATTGATATTAATAAGGTTTGACGCAAACGAATCCAACAGGCGTATAGCGTCATACTGTAGCATATCTATCGCGGTACTATATTGCATATGGCAAGATAAAAGCAGGGTCTCGTCCGCGTACTGATAAAGGGTAAAGTTCTGAGTACAAGATTGCACGTCGTTAACATAAATGTTAAATAATATAGGTGACAAAATAGAGCCCTGTGGCACTCCCGTTCTCAGCCAAGCCCTAGAACTTTTTCTGTCGCCAACCAAAGACACCTGAGACCGGTTGGTTAAAAAGTTAGTAAGAAGTGAAAGAAATGGACCTCTGAAACTATCAAGATTCCGTTTTTGAAGCAGTGTGTCTTGACTAACTGTGTCGAACGCCTTGGATACATTGAAAAACAAATCACAAGATATTTGATTATTGTCATAACTGGTGTTCAACACGTCCGATAGCTCTTCCAGTAGAGGCTGTGTGCCGCGACCCTTGACAAAACCGTATTGGCAGGATGACATAAGGTCATGCTTCTCAAAAAATGAGGTCACAACGT
Organism: Ixodes scapularis; assembly: GCF_016920785.2. Lineage (NCBI taxonomy): Eukaryota > Metazoa > Arthropoda > Arachnida > Ixodida > Ixodidae > Ixodes > Ixodes scapularis. Next base: position 56,781,229 of record NW_024609857.1, on the reverse strand, counting down.
TGAGTAGATGCTTCTCCAAAATTTTAGACAACGAAGGCAAGATTGATATTGGGCGATAACTTTAATATTTTACTCTAGTCCCACCCTTGAATAACGGCTTAACCGTCGCAGTCTTTAAGTTGACCGGTATGCAACCAGAAGTTAGTATTTCGTTTAGAATAATGAGTAGCACATTACACAAGGCGTCAAAGTATCTTCAGAGCTCACCCATTCTAATGTTGTCGCCACCAGCGGGTTTGTTGGAGCTGAGGCCAGAGATTAGAGAATACAACTCCTGCCTGTCCAAACACGGAAGGAAAGCAGACGGAGCTACGCTTCTCTTCAAGGTTAGGGTTCTTTCCTCCCGGTCGTTGGCAACTACCGAAAACAAAGCGAAATAAGCATTAAAGTCGTTTGCAAATGAAAATGCATCGCGTCTAAAACAGATCTCCAATTCGGAGGATGCCCGTACAGGAATCCCGCTGTGATGACCGCTACCGGGGAGTAGCGGTTCAGCCACCCTGGGGTCCCTTTTGGGGTAGAGAGCTGAAGAAATGCCACGACACTGAATTTTGAATACGGACTTTAATTGGTCCGACTAGGAACGGTGGGTGTGCTCGCTCACCTCCCCCCCCCCCCCCCCCCCCCCCCCCTTGGTGCCGGTGCTGTAAACGGGACGCGGGGCCTTGGGCTCTTCCCTCTGTCTTGAGCGACGTAGTGGTGAAGCGGCCGGACGGTTCTTGGGCCGCGGCCTCGGTGATACGCTTGGATGCCTGATGGGTCTCGGAGGTAGGTCTCGGGCAGGTTCGGTGAGCCGGTCTCGATCAGGATCGCGTCGATCGGTGGGACGCTTCGGTCAGGTTCGGTGGGCCGGTCTCGGTCAGCTCTGCGTCGATCGGTGGGACGCTTCTGTCAGGTTCGGTAACACGGCCCCGTCCGCTCCGCGTCGATCGGTGGGACACTGCGCAGTCTCCCCTTCTCGTGTTTTTTCCGGCAGCCCCCGTCGTTTCCAATCCGCCAACGAGATTTTTTCTTGGTTCGGTCCTCCTCTCCACAGTCTTGTTTTCCGCCGACCGTCCACAGTGGCTCCCCCGACCCGTCCCCCTTCTTCCCCAACGGCGGGCCTTCCTCCTCGCCGAAACACCACCAAGCTCACAGAAAAAAAATCTCTCCTCTTCGGTGACGCACCCTCGTGCTGTTCCCGTCCCTTCGGCCAGCAGCTCATCTCCCTACATCTCGGCGCCTCCGCAGCTGGCGAGCAACCATCGTCTTCCCCGACACAGACAAATGCCATCGGACAAATCCTCCCTGTCGAAGCCCGAAGGGCATGCACCTGTTTCTCAGGTTCGGCTCAAAAGTCCCATCGGCGGCGCCGTGACCTCTCACCGCACGCCGTACTTCACATTCGTCAACACTTTTTTTAAGAAAACAACAACAACAAACACAACACACGGAAGACACGCACACACACCGAACTTGGAATGTCGATACGAGCGTAAAAAGTTCAGGGGTTCGAGCCGCTCCCGGTCAATCGTTCGTGCGCTATCCCCCTGGGCTTTCTCATGTCTACAAGGCGATACACTCAACACTCCCAGTCTTACTCACGGTCCGGAACACGTTTGGTCACAAGCTTACCATAGATACAACAAGCATGCAATAAAACATAACAAGCATGCAATAAAACAGTCTGAACTTACACGATAGCCCGTCACATTCGCGTGCTGTAAACAATGAACAGGCGTTGTTACTCGGCAGCATAGCTAAAACCCCAAACATTCGGGTCGATATGGGCAGCTTTATTTTGCGGCTGATCAGAGGCCTCTATGTCGTCGCCTTCTCTCTCCCCTCCGGTAGACCATTGCGCTCGCTGCATCTTGCGCTCAAACTCCTCGAGCACAATGAAAAAGTCCTTGTCAGGTGAATCCGGATGGCTCTCCTGCGGTAATTTCCACCGTTCCTTTCGGGAACCCAGAGGCCTCGCCCTTGGTCGCTCGGTTGAGGGAGCCTCCTTGGTCTCAAGGTATGAACTCTCAGAACTCGTCTTTTTCAGTCGGTTGGCGAGGACCGTAAACGAACCCCTGCCCCCGTTACTGCACCTCAAGCGGAATATCAATGAGCTCAATTTTTCCACGACCCGATACGGGCCCTTCTACTTGGGGGCCAGCTTTCGCGACAGGCCCTGCCCGGTCTGCTTCAAGCGGAGGTATACTCTTTTCTCTACTCCGAGCTCCACGTCCGCTGAGCATTTGTCATGTCGCTCCTTCCGAGTCCTGGCGGCGTTGGTGTTAAGCTCCCGAGCCATATCATGAGCCAAGCGCAGTCGGAGCGTGAGTTCCTCCCTGTAGCTCTCAAGTGTCCCATAGTATGGAAGCTGAGGTCGCGTTTGAAGTTCATGAGGGAGGTCTGAGTCCCTACCATACAGGAGGAAGAACGGGGTGTCGTTCGTACTCTCGTGGGTGTGGCCGTATTATATGCAAACATAACATAAGGGAGCCACGCGTCCCGATCCCTCTGGTTCTTCGCGACCAGATAAGAAAGTAGGCCTCTCATCGTCTGGTTCAGTCTTTCGACTGTGCCGTTGCCTTCGGGGTGGTACGGCGTTGTTTTCAGTTTCTCTAGACCGAGAAGCCTGCACACCTCCGTCATGAGACCTGATACGAAGTTGGTGTGGTACACCAAGCTTAAGCACGATCCTCTTAACAAAACATCTCGCAACCGTCGCAGCCTTTTGATCTGACAAAGGCAGAGCCTCAGCAAACCGTGTGATATGGTCAATGAAAACAAGGATGTAGCGGTGACCCTCAGCCGGAAGAGGTAACGGCCCCACAATATCCATGGCCTTTCGCTGGAATGGCTGACTCACTTCGTCGAACATTTGCAAGGGAGCCCTTCTTTTTTGCTTTGGCGTTTTTCTGAGCTGGCAGGACTTGCAGCTCACACAGTAGTCCCTGACTGACCATCTCATGCCGTCCCAATAGAAGGACTTCTCAATCCTTTGCCTGGTTTCTTTGCGCCAAAGTGTCCAGCGTACGGGGCATTGTGAAAAGCTTTGAGTACGTCGGGCACCATGCTTTCTGGCACGACGAGTCTCTCTGCAAGGCCCTCTCTGTGACAGCCCCGACGCTCCGCAGTGATCTTGCAAAGCAAGCCATGACTGTTCATTCTGTGCTCAGAGCGGAGCGCAGGTTCGGAGTCAAGTCTCCCAAGCAATGACCGCGGAGAAGGGTCCCTTCGCTGCTCTTCTTTTAACTTGTCCTCGCTGATTGTCGGGACATAAGGGGTGACGAAGTGTACATCGGTTGAAACGCCGTGCTCTGGAGCTGTTCGGCTCAAGGCGTCGGCATTGCTGTGCGCCTTTCCTGCCTTGTGCTCGACTTCGAAATTGTACTCCTGCAGCTGAAGGTTCCACCTAGCTAGCCTAGGACTTGAGTCTTTAATGTTCATCATCCATCTGAGAGGACAACAGTCTGTGACAATCTTAAAGCTACGGCCACACAAGTAGCACCGAAAATGCCGGACCGCCCATATCAGAGCCAGGGGTTCGTTTTCGTGGCGCTGTAGGACCTCTCGGCCTTATTGAGCTGGCGGCTAGCAAATGCCACGGGGTGTTCAAGACCCTCGTGTCTCTGGGACAGGACAGGCCCAAGGGCATACTGGGATGCGTCTGTTGCGAGAATGAATGGAAGACGGAAATCCGGATACCTAAGTATCGGAGCCTCGACCAGTCTCTGTTTCAGGTTCACGAAGGCGCCCTCGACATCCTCAGTCCACTCGAATCTTGCATTCTTGGCCGTTAGACGCGTGAGCGGCTTCGGTACTCTAGAAAACTGATCTATGTGCCGACGATAGTATCCGACGAGTTCCAAAAATTCCCGCACTCCCCGCAGATTCGTCGGCCGACGAAAGTTCTGGACGGAGTTATGCTTGTCTGGGTCAGGTCGAACTCCTGCCGCGGACACCATATGACCCAAGTACTTTACCTCCGCTTTCAGAAACTGACATTTCTTGGGCTTTAGATTCAAGCCTGCACCTCTGAGACGAGGGAGCACACTTTCGACGTCTTTCATGTGCTGATCAAAGGTCTCACTGTACATGACGATATCGTCCATATACGCGTGGCAGACCTGACCCACCAGCCCTTCGAGCACGGCGTCTGCAGTACGCTGCCACACCGCGGGACTGTTTACCAGCCCTATCGGCATCCTGGTCCACTGGTAGTGCCCGTTGGTCGTGTTGAACGCTGTCTTTTGCTTGTCAGTGGGGTCCACCTCTACCTGCCAGAACCCAGATGCCACGTCCACCACAGAGAAATACCTGGCCGATCCCAACTGAGATAAGGTCTGCTGGATATTAGGGAGAGGGTAGGGTGCCACACGGGTCACGGAATTCAACTTGCGGTAATCGACGACGAACCGAAACAATCCGTCCGACTACTCTACCAAGAGCGCCGGTGACCCCCAGGGCGACCTAGGAGTGCTCCACTATACCCGCCTTCATCTCCCCCACCTGGCGGTCCATCTCCGCTCTCTGCGAATATGGAATACGGTACGCCCGCTGGTACACCGGAGCGGCGTCGCCCGTGCTGATCCTGTGCTTGATCTCCCCGCACTGTCCCAAATCCAAATTACTCCTGGCGAATACGCTTGAGTAACGACGTATCACCTGCCTAAACTAAACCAGCTCCTCTCCGGGCACTTGAGACGTTTCGAAAAGGGAATCAATCTCCACGTTGGAGAATGCCTCGGCTCCTTCTGAATGAAACGGACGCTGCTCCTCTCAGCCCCTAGCTCTGCACAGTGAAACAATGCCACGTTCTTGTTGGGGACAGAGTCAACTCCTCCAACGTAAAGTTGGCCAGCCGCACAGGCACCCGGGAGTTCTCAGCCACCTGGACCAGCACCGAAGCTCCCGCGAGCCCGTGAACAGAGAGCGGACTGGCCTCAACAACACCTAGTTCTCCAGCAGAGATTGGTGTGGCCAGTTTCGCCCAACAAATGACTTCACTCATCGCTGGAATAGCACACGGAGCGGCGAGGCGCACCGAAACCCCCATAGGCACAGCGTGGCACGAGCCTGGCCTGCCAATCTGCTCACTCGCCGGATCAGCCCGCCCATTCGAGATAGGAATCTCGTCCTCACCAACCCTCACCATTTTTTTTTCGTGTCGTGAGGAGGTCTATGCCCTGACAATAAAGGATGTCCTGTTTTAAAATTCCATCTACCGTAACCAAAATTCTATCTACCGTGACCTGTCACCACACGCCGTATTTCACACCACGGAGTTCGTTTAAAATATTCCATGTCTTGGCAAAGTCACGAGATGATTGAAGAAATTTATTTTTGTAACGCCTTCTTTTAGCTGAGCGCAACATGGCGTTGGCACGGTTTCTGGCTATCTTAAAGTCTTGTCTAAGCTGTTTACTGTGTGGATTATTCCTGCTGCGAGCCAATGCCAGCTCCTTTTGCTTAACTGCTGCCAAAATGCCAGCATCCAACCACGGAAGTTCAGGTTTTCTCTTTCGAACTCCCACCTTTTTTGTGCAATTCAGCTTTAAGGAATTTATAACTTTAGTAAACCTGTCATAAAGTTCGGATGTACTTGACGAGCCAACAAGATCCTCCCAGCTGTAACGCCTGATGAGCTCATCATAACGTTTCCAGTCAACTCTAGTGATTGTTCGTCGGGGTTGGGAGCGATCCTGCAGATTCTCCCTAAAAACACAGCGACACGCAACAAAGAAATGGTTTGCTAATTTCTGGTAAATCACGGCTGAGCTGGTTAAAGCGTCAGGCTCTCTTATGTTCAAATGATCTATACAGGTCGACACCAACTTGCTCGAAATATGCTCCTCTCTTGTGGCCGAGTCAATGAGGCAGTCAACTCCCAATTCCGGAAACAAATTTAAGTAATGCACCACGTGGTTTTTAGAAAGCGCCAGCGTATCAATGTTAATATCTCCCGTAACGCATAAACAGCGTTCAACCTCCAGGCCCTCGGGTGCCGTCCGGAGCTCCCGAATAAAGCTGACAATGCTTTCAGATGGCGGTCTGTACAGAGCAAGCAAAAAGAAACTGCATTGTGAGTTTGTTATTTTAGAGCTATGTATTCGGCTGCTTCGAACGTGAAATCCCGACGTTCAGTGTGCCACCCGTTCTTTGCGAATACGGCTATACCGCCTCCTCTTCTGCCATGTCGCGTGAAACAAAATTGGTTAACACCATCGAGATGATAACATTCAGTTGATTCCTCGTGAGCGTTGATTTCCGATAATACAAACACATCAACGTCGGTGATGACATCTTTTATAAAAAAAACAGAACTGGTCCAAAATAATAATTATAAATCAATCAATCAATCAATCTTTATTATAGAGTGCCCAGGAGCAACTCCGAGGTCTTGGTGCTGGTACATTGGCGGATAAAAAAAAAACCAACAAAAAAACATTATACACATCTCAGCAGAAAAGAAAAACAAAACAAAAGAGTGCACAAAAATTGCACAGAGTAATGAAGACACGAAAAAAATGGTTCCAATACATATGGATGCTTCACTTGGACGCAGACAGACGCGAACGTCTGAACACTACACATACAGCTTCGTACAAATAGAAACAAGAAATCAACAAGTCATAGAAATACATATGGAAACCCAGCAGTTGATTCAGGAAGTTCATCAAAAGTCACAAAAGAGCTTCCGCACAGATTTAACAAATCGGAAAAGTTGTCAAGAAATATATCGAGATTAAGAGAAGAGTTATTATAAAGGAGTTCCGCACGAGATACTGGATCAAGTGTATTAACTCTAGATGACAGATAGAAGGTTGACGTTTTTCTTGTCGTCACTCGCGGTACGTGCAGAGAAACCTGATGCAGGATGTCGGAGCTATCTATTTGACCATGTATACATTTATAAAGAAAGAGCAGCTCCGCAGTGTTTCGGCGTCCCTGCAAGTCTTGCAGTCGAATGGGTGTACTATGCACGTCATCAACTGCTTTTGCAAAGTTGAAACGGTGTTTGAAAATAGATACAAATTTCGCTTGTACACGAGAAATCCTCAATAGATTAGAGTGGCACGTCCCACCCCACACAACTGATGCATACTCAAGGTGAGAACGACACAGGGAACAATATAAGGTTACAAATGTTTTAGGGTCACGAAATTCTCGTGATACACGACACACAAGACCCAGGGTGCGCAGCGCAGACTTCACAATATGCATAACATGACCCTGAAAACGCAAAGCAGAGTCAAATACAACACCAAGATCTCGGATTTCGCCAACGCGGGATAGTTGATTAGTGTTAATTGTGTAGTTAAATGGTACTGTGGCAGTTTTTCTAGAGTAGTTCATGACTTTTGTTTTGGACTGGTTGATCTTCAGGTGATTACGTGAGCACCAGCCAACAAAAGAGGTTATATCAGACTGTAAATCCATGCAGTCAGGTTCGCCGCCTATTTCTCTAAATATTTTATATCGTCTGCATATAGCAAGAAAGAGGACGTGGTGATGGCGCTTGTAACGTCATTCACAAAAACAGAAAATAGCAACGGGCCCAGTACGGAACCCTGTGGTACACCCGAAGTTGCGTTATACGTGGAGGAGCAAGACCCGTTCGCACGCACTTAACAAACCCTTTCCCTTAGGTAGTCCTCCAGAAGACAGTATATCGGACCGCAAAGACCAACTGGAGAGAGCTTAGATAAAAGTATACTGTGGTTTACAATGTCGAAGGCCTTGCTACAATCAAAGTATATATCGTCAAGTTGACCTCTGTCGCACACAACCTTAGACGCAGCAGTCGCGAATGCCACAAGATTTGTCGTCGTTGAACGACCAGCGAAAAAACCGTGCTGGTTGGTAATTATCGTGCTTTGAAGTGAAAAAGACAGAGACCTGTGGATGACCTTCTCAAAGAGCTTAGAAAACGAGCAGAGTAAAGAAATAGGTCTGTAGTTAGAAGCGTCAGTCCGCTTGCCCGCCTTAAAAATCGGGACCACAACAGCAATTTTCCAAATACTCGGAAAAATGCCCGACTTCAGACAATTAATAAAGATAGCGCAAAGGACTGGTGTTAAAATGCAGCCGTAAGATTTGAGTATAGCCTGGGGGATGCCGTCATGACCGGCATATAGCGTCGGACGCATTACTTTTATACAAGTTTCTACAGTAACCTCGTCTATCGCAATATTACTAACTGATAAAGTGTTCGTGCATGGAAGGGTCTCATTAGGAAGTGCGCCAGTATCAACAGTGTAAACCGAACCAAAGACACCAGCGAAAACATTATATACATCAGTTGTAGAGCCTCCGTTCCCTTCTATGACAATAGCATTTTCTCCTGCGCGATCGCCCCTGCGCGATTTAACTCCTCTCCAAAATCTTTTAGGGTTTCGCTGTAGATCTGACTCTACTGCTTCAGTATCTGCCTGCTTATCACGCTTAAGCAATGCCCTGCAACGACTTCTCACCTCCTGAAATTTAGACTCGAATTCAGGACGGCCTGTTTTCTTAAATTTTCTATGCAAAAACGACTTTCTCTTCAAAGGCGTACGGAGTTCAGGAGAAAACCAATAGGGAAACCCAGAGCGTACGTTTTTTCTCAATGGGATGAACTTTTTCATTCCCTCCTGTACCACAGCGGTCAGTTGATTTACTTGATCATTCACGTTTGGAGACTCCAGAATGGAACTCCAGTTAAAGTCAGAAAAATATCCGTACAGGCCTATGTAATCGCCAGCTGCGTAGTTAAAGGATTTCTCGACGTTTTGGCCACTTGGCATTTGGCGCAGCACTGGTGTTTGAATAGTCATTTTTATATCAAGCGCTGGATGATTTTTATCCTCTAGAACGAGAGGAACTTTACTTTTATCGACACTGACAGTCTCTGAGGTCGTTAGACACGGGTCGAGGAACTTCCCTTGCCAGTTGGGTGTGGAGTTTCGTTGTGTCAGACCTAAGAACGATGAAAAATTTACTAACGAGTCACATTTTGTAGTGATATAAAAATTATTCGATGTGACCTTCCATGACCTTCCATGTTTTCCAACAAATAGATGGTGCGTTAAAATCGCCTAAGATCAAAACATTAGCTGAGTCAGATGCGGTTACGGTTCTTTCAATCTCCTGAAGGCAGTCATGGAATGTTTCCGGTGAATGTGGGGGAAAATAAAATGCTCCCAAAAGTATATTGTCTTTCGGACCGCGCACCTCAACCCAAACTGACTCGGAATAAGTCTCAAGGCCCGTCCGCCTAATGGTACGTTTACACCTGAGAAGAAATCCGCTGCCGCGGGAGCGGATCCGCTCCCGGCGGCGGCGGCGACGAGCGGGTTGCGTTTACATCTCTTTCCTTCGAGCAGTGGCGGCAGCGCCGGCTGCGGCAGCGGTTCCTGTAACGTCTCGTCAATTATGACGAGAAGGCGCGAGAGTTCCCGCCTCGGCTCTCTCTCCCGGGCGTTGCTGCTCCCGGAAGAACGCGTATTCGTGACGTAGGCAGCGTCGCGCCGCGCAAGAATGTCACTTCCGGTCAGCGAAACGCCTCGTTCGGCGGCAGAAATAGACCCCGGACCAAAACGGCTCACCGCCGCGTTTTCCGCCCAGCGTTACGCCCCAGCGGCAAAAGCTGGGCGGATTCGCTGGTGGATCCGCAAGTGTAAACGTACCATAACGCAATCGTAGGACTGATCAAACGCGACCAATGCACCTCCACCCCGCTTCCCTTCAGTAGACTGCCTGTCACTGCGAAAAACCCTGAAACTTGGCGGCAAGTAATCGGAGGAGGAGATATCTGGACATAACCACGTCTCGGTAAGAACCAGAAGAGTTGAGTTTGAGCAAATTAAATTTTCAAAGAACTGCTTAGATTTTGTGCGCAGACCACGTACATTCTGATAATAGATATTTAAATCGGTATACTTTAGTTTCATATTACGTTTTTATGCTATGTCCGACGGATGATTCATCTCATCGCGAAAATTACCTCTAAATGTCTGGAAGTAGCACGCGCTGGGCCACAGGTAAGGGTCAGCGAGCGCGTGAAAAGAAGGAGTGTCTACAGCGATGTAAAAAGACGCGTAGGATGCATGTCGCATTTTCAGACGCAGGCATTGCAAAGGTGTCACACCAACAGACTTCAAATGCCTCACCATGTCCGCTGACGTGGTGCGTGGGTTAAGGCGTGTGACAAAAATCTCCTTTCCCTTGGACTGGGGAGACAAAACTGAAGAGAAGGAGGCATTCTCAGGGGCCCCCAAAGACGGCGTGCCTCCAAAGCTGGTTTCACGTCGCAAGTCCGCACACGGAGCATGTGCCGCAAAGTCCGAAGACCCAGGCACAATGACGCCAGGTGTCGCCGGTGTTATGGGACACATGGTGCTCGCCACTGGGGTGTCAGGCACGGGGTCAGGCACGGGGGTCAGGCACGGCGGTGAGGCGGGCGGAATCGACGCCAGTGGACGACTGGACCGGCGCGCATTCACCCCTGTAGCCGGAAGCGCAGGCTTCTTCTCGGCTCCCCCTCTCTTCCTTGACGACGGAGTTCCGGATGGTGAGCTAGCAGGCGGCGCCGCCGAGTGCCTGAACCTCGGTACACGAAGCACGTCCCGAATCTGGCCTACGTCACCCCTAATGGCGCTCAGGCTGATCGAGTGTAGGTCGAAGCGCTTCGTGCACTCCCTCTGAAGGCGCCGATTCTCCTCACGGAGAGCAGCCACTTGATCGGCCCGCTCCAGACGGAGCAATTTCACCCAGCAATTTGACGTCGCAACACCAGCAACACCGGCCGCCCGCGTTCACACGCAGCAACCGAATTGCTCCAACTTGCCATCATCATCATTAAATTTGATTCTTCTTTCACTATTTAGACGTTCAGCTACGCGCTAAAAACGCGTTCTTTTATCTTTGAATGGCGTTGAGAATACTAACTCATTTTTCTGAAACTGTTTATTTCCGAAAACGATCCATTCCAAACCAGAACTAAGTCGTTAGCTGTCATCATCACCACCACACGGGTGTCACGTGAAAATATCGCGTCTCTGATTGGCTGCGGCCGCTTCAACCGTCTTCGAATTGCTCCGAGTTGCTCGCTTGTTCGAGCCGGACCCGATCTCAGCAATTCGTGTCGATCTCGGGAAAGCTAGGGAACAACCCGCCAGCAACCTCAATATTGCTGGAAAAGTTGCCCCGTCTGAAGCGGGCCAGAAGGCGGTGCAGCAAACGACTTGTAGGGTCGGCGTCAGGAGGGAGGCGATCGTCGAGCAGATCTCCCGAGAAGGGCGAAGGGGAAAGGGGCGTGCACACCTCCCCCCCGTCCGGTGGCCGTGGCCTCCCAGCCGCATTGCCATCGGGAAGAACGTCAAGGTCGTCTCCCTCCGTGGCGAGGAGCGTGGCCTTCGGCGGACTCGTCGAGATCCTCGTTAGGCCTACCGTCAGCGTGGGGTGAAATGCAGCTCTTGCAGCGAAAATCACTCACCCCAGAAGCCAAATGATGGGTGCCGTCCCTGTCCGCACTCAAACACTTCACGTGAGCACGCTTTGAGCAGTCCGTACACCGAGCATACTTCTGCTTCCCGAAAAAAGGCTTGGAGCAGCAATCGCACACATCTGTGCTCGGCGCCATCTTGGTATAATAATAATAATAATAATTTTATTGCACAAATATGAATACAGTACATACAAATGCGGGTCCGTCAAAAGCCAATAGCAGCTAGTGGGACTGGACCCGGCAGCAGCGTAGAAAAAACCAAAACTATTCACATGAAAGCAGAACAAAAAACGATCAAATATTTGAAATACAGAAAGGAAAAACAAATTAAAAATCTGCAAGAATAAGAATAAAAGCGAAGAAAACCGAACACCAAGAAGGATCTCTTTCGAAGAAACAAGGTCATATTGCCACCCGCAGAGCCGAGAAGGCAACGCTCGGTCACGGTCTTCTAGAAGATTCCCGGTCATTCTCGCAGCAGACGTAACTTTCCTTCTGCTTTGTTATTCTCGAAAGTGCCAGTTCATCCTCGCCCCGAGCGCGCGACGCTCGAACCTTCTTTGCCGAACTTTCGAGATAGTGACGCAGGGTAGATAAGCGGCTCCCGCGACCTTGTCGAGTCAGTCCCAGTTTCGCTAGCGCTCTGTAGTGCCGCCGAACCACCGCCCGCTTTTCTGCTACCTCGACGCTCTTTCGTTATTTATTTTTGGTTGGCACAAGTTCGCCCATTAAATCTTTATTTTCAGTTCACTGTTCGGCGTTTCGTCACCTTCATTCGTGACATTTCTGGTGGAGGTGCGGGGTACTTTGCACGGGTTTCATACGGTCCACTGCCGAAGAAGACCAACCAGTCGACGAAGCCGACCATGGACCCCCAGTCGTCGCAGACCCCGACTGTCGCCCCCGTCGTCTACCTGCCCGTCGCCCCTCGTACACCGACGTCCTTCCACGGCGAGATCTACGAAGACGTCGAAGATTGGTTGCAGCAATACGAACGGGTGGCGCTGCACAACCAATGGACTCCGGAACAGCGTCTTCAAAATGTCTATTTTTCCCTCGAGGGAACGGCGCGACAGTGGTTCGAGAATCGTGAAACCTCGATTACGTCATGGGACCAGCTGAAAGGAGAGCTCCGAGGGACGTTCGCCAGTCACCACCGAAGGGAGAGAGCCGAGGACCTCCTTCGGACGAGGACGCAAGGCCCCAACGAAAGCGTAACCAGCTTCGTTCAAGACGTCCTGCGGCTGAGTGCGCGTGCCGACCCACAAGCCACTGATGACAAGAAGCGGCGTGTCCTCATGCGCGGGGTGAGGGACGACATCTTTGGGGGCCTCGTCCGCTACCCGCCGACCACCGTCGAAGCGTTTGTCACGGAAGCAACGAACATGGAGCGCGCCCTCCAAGCACGCGCCTCCTACTACCAACGACATCCCGGCGTCGTTGCCTCCACCGACATCGGCGCCCGCACCCGGGACATACGCGACGTTATCCGGGACGTCGTCCGAGAGGAGCTCCGAAAGCTGCTCCCCGCTACTGAGCGCCTGGCGTCGCTGTCAGTCGCCGAGATCGTGCGCGACGAGGTACAGCGGGCCTTGCAGCCTGAAACTCCCGTCAACGAGCAAGCCCCTGAGGAACCGAGGCTGACCTACGCCGCCATGGCCAGACGACCGCCGCAAGCTCCCCGCCAAGCTACGGTGCCACCACGACGTCAACCTTCAGCGCCACAGTACTACCAACGTCGCGAAGAACGACAGCACGTGCGCCCGGAAAAACCAGCACCCAGGAAAACTGACGTGTGGCGAACGGCCGACCGACGCCCGCTTTGTTACCATTGCGGGGAAGCCGATCATGTCTACCGCCGTTGCCCGTACCGGCAGCTGGGGTTACGAGGCTTCCACCCCGACGACCCGCGACCACGCAACGGAGAGCGACCTAGGGACATCGACGAATACCTCCGCCGTTCGCCATCCCCAGGACCGTCTCCCCGCCGCGGTTACCGATCGCCATCACCGCAACGCCTTGCATCGCCTCATCGTAGGTCCCGCCGAGAAAGCCTGTCCCCCCTGCCTCGCCGGGAAAACTGAGTGCGGCAATACCGGGAGGTGGTATTGCCGGTGACGAACGACGCCAATATCCTCCACCAACGTCGGAGGGCTCCCACACTAGCGACAAAACGGATAGGAACGACGCTTCTGTGACGGTGGCGAATAACCTCGACGTTACCATCGACGGCCACGACGCGAAGGCACTCGTCGACACCGGAGCAGACTATTCCGTTTTAAGTGGGAAGCTCTCTCGCCGCCTTCGGAAAGTGATGACGCCGTGGGATGGCCCAAAAATACGAACCGCCGGCGGACATCTCATCACACCAGTGGGAAGGTGTACTGCGCGCGTGGACATCCACGGAGAGACCTGCCCCGTGAAGTTCGTCGTCCTCAAAGACTGTTCGAGAGACGTCATCCTTGGCATGGACTTCCTCTGTGAGTACGGTGCTGTGATCGACCTTGGAGCAAACAGGTTGACGCTGCGAAAGCCCGTGCTACCTCCGGAGGAATCCAAAACGTCGCCAGCCGCCGTCCGAGTCATTGCGGACCACGTGAACCTGCCGCCACGGTCGAGTGTTCTTGTGCCCGTCGTGACCGACGCAGTTGCCAGCGGGAAAGTCCTTCTGGAAGGCAACGTCCAACTGCTTCTCGGAAGAGGAATAGGCCTCGCAAGGGGCGTAGCAGAGCTGCAGGATAGACGTTGTGTGGTCCTCGTGACAAATTTTCGACCGGAGGTGCAGCATCTAACGAAAGGTGCCACTATAGGACACGTCGAGGAACTCCGGGCCGACGCCGAAATCGCCGCGATCTCCGACGAGCCCTCGCCATGTCAGTCGTCCAGTACAGTGCCGCAACAGCTTGACGTTAACCCCAAGCTCAGCGCCACGGAACGAGGACAGCTCGGAGATCTCCTCGCCGAGTTCGGCGACTGCTTTGCGACGACGTCGAGGGTGCGCCAGACAACAGTTGCGAAACACCGCATCATTACCAACGAGGACGCGCTCCCTGTGCATCGGCCGCCGTACCGGGTCTCCCCAAAGGAACGAGAGGCCATTCATGAACAAGTACAGGAGATGCTCAACGACGACATCATTCAGCCTTCGAGCAGCCCGTGGGCCTCTCCAGTTGTGCTGGTAAAGAAGAAAGACGGAACGCTTCGATTCTACGTTGACTACCGGCGGCTCAACGCGGTCACGAAGAAAGACGTGTATCCGCTCCCCCGCATCGACGACACGCTGGACCGGCTGCGCCACTCCCGATACTTTTCGTCGATGGACCTTAAGAGTGGCTACTGGCAGATCGAAGTCGACGAACGAGACCGAGAAAAGACTGCTTTCGTCACGCCCGACGGACTGTTTGAGTTCAAGGTGATGCCCTTCGGACTGTGCACGGCGCCGGCAACGTTCCAACGTGTCATGGACACCGTCCTGGCAGGCCTCAAGTGGCAGAGCTGTCTCGTTTACCTCGATGACGTCGTGGTATTCTCGGCCAACTTTGACGAGCATTTACGACGCCTTCGGGCCGTTTTAGAGGCAATCAGGACCGCAGGACTCACCCTCAAGCCGACGAAGTGCCGGTTTGCCTACGGAGAACTGAAGTTCCTGGGCCACGTGGTGAGCAACGAAGGTGTAAGTCCTGACCCTGAGAAGACTCGCGCCGTAGCGGCCTTTCCACCGCCCACCGACAAAACTGCCGTCCGAAGATTCCTTGGACTTTGCGCATACTACCGGCGATTCGTTCAGGATTTCGCCAAGCTTTCTGCGCCGCTAACGCACCTTACGAAAGACGCCGTGAACTTCGACTGGGGTGAAGAACAACAACAGGCATTCGAGGAACTAAAGCTACGGCTCCAGTCACCACCGATTCTCGGCCACTTCGACCAATCAGCCGAAACGGAGGTCCACACGGACGCCAGTAATACAGGACTCGGAGCGGTACTGGTCCAACGACAAGACGGTGCGGAGCGCGTGATCGCATACGCTAGCCGGACGCTGTCGAACGCGGAACGCAATTACTCAACGACCGAGAAGGAATGTCTGGCCGTCGTCTGGGCCATCACGAAATTCCGCCCATACCTGTACGGGACTCCTTTTCGGGTGGTCACCGACCACCATTCGCTGTGTTGGTTAGCGAGCCTGAAGGACCCATCGGGACGCCTCGCTCGATGGAGCCTACGACTGCAAGAGTACGACGTAACCGTGGTCTACAAGTCAGGCCGAAAACACAGCGACGCCGACTGCCTGTCCAGAGCCCCTGTCGAGTCAGCTGCCGGATGTGCCAAAGACGACGACGACGACCACTTTCTTGGCGCGGTGAGCATTCACGGCATGGCAGCGCTCCAGCGGGACGATCCTGAGCTGCGTGCATTGATCGACCACTTGGGGGGACGAGGGGGTACGATTCCCCGAGCCTTCTCACGTGACCTGCCAAGATTCGCCGTCCGGAGAGGTATCCTCTATAAAGAAAACTTCGGGGACAACAACTCGACGTGGTTGTTAGTGATTCCTGCTAGTCTTCGAGAAGAGATCTTCCAAGCCTGCCACGACGACCCAACATCTGGTCACCTTGGCTACAGTAGGACCCTTGCTCGAATCCGAGAAAAATACTACTGGCCCAAGCTTCCGAAGACTGTCCACCTCTACGTCCGTTCGTGCCACGAATGCCAACGACGCAAGAAACCACCGACGAAGCCGGCAGGTCTCTTGCAACCGATCGCGCCCCCGACTGCACCATTCCAGCAGGTTGGAATGGATCTTCTTGGACCTTTCCCACCGTCGACGCAGGGAAACCGGTGGATAATCGTGGCAACTGATTATCTCACCAGATACGCCGAGACAAAAGCACTCCCGTCGGGGACCGATGTGGAAGTAGCCAAATTCTTCGTGGAGTCTATCGTCCTCCGACACGGCGCTCCCCAAGTCCTGATTACGGACCGAGGATCCTCGTTCATGGCGCAACTGACACAAGAGATACTCCGCCTGAGCCACACCGACCACCGCCGGACCACGGCATACCACCCGCAGACCAACGGGCTGACGGAGCGACTAAACAAGACCATCTCCGACATGATTTCTATGTACGTGGACGTGGAACACAAGACGTGGGATGAAGTGCTGCCCTACGTCACGTTTGCGTACAACACGGCGATTCAAGAAACTACCGGCGTTACACCCTTTCAGCTGGTGCACGGCAGAAAGGTGACGACGATGCTCGACGCCATGCTGCCCCACGACCCGACGGATGACGGCACTGACGACGCCCAGCTGGTCACCCAACGAGCAGAAGAAGTACGCCAGCTAGCCCGTCTTCGAATAAAGGACCAGCAACGTGTGGACGCTGGCCGTACAACCTTCGCCGCCGCGACGTGGAGTTCCAGCCCGGAGACAGGGTATGGGTGTGGACGCCCATTCGCCGCCGCGGCCTCAGCGAGAAACTGTTAAAACGCTACTTCGGACCCTACAAGGTCATCCGCCGCCTTGGGGACTTGAACTACGAGGTGCTCCCCGACGGAACTCGCCCATCAGGACGCCGCCAGCCACGACCCGAAGTCGTCCACGTAGTTCGACTCAAGCCGTTCTACGCGCGTTAGGATTGTGAAACTGCATGTTTGTTTTGTTTCGCCGTAATTGTTTTAGCCATTTCCGTTTTCCTTTCGTTTTGCATCGGGGCGATGCACTTTTAAAGGGGGGATAATGCCACCCGCAGAGCCGAGAAGGCAACGCTCGGTCACGGTCTTCTAGAAGATTCCCGGTCATTCTCGCAGCAGACGTAACTTTCCTTCTTCTTTGTTATTCTCGAAAGTGCCAGTTCATCCTCGCCCCGAGCGCGCGACGCTCGAACCTTCTTTGCCGAACTTTCGAGATAGTGACGCAGGGTAGATAAGCGGCTCCCGCGACCTTGTCGAGTCAGTCCCAGTTTCGCTAGCGCTCTGTAGTGCCGCCGAACCGCCGCCCGCTTTTCTGCTACCTCGACGCTCTTTCGTTATTTATTTTTGGTTGGCACAAGTTCGCCCATTAAATCTTTATTTTCAGTTCACTGTTCGGCGTTTCGTCACCTTCATTCGTGACAATATGTAACACTGAAAGAACAACTATAGCACTGCAATACTGAATAATACAAATAAAGAAAAACGTACATAATCTAGAATCTCTTAAAGCTACAAAGACAATTTCAATCAAAAAGGCAAAAACACGCCAAAAAGAAAAATAATATTTGACAGTCACTTGAAGGAGCTAATGTAGGGACAAAAATGAATATATAAAAATTTAGCATATTGTTTCTAGCTGTCTCTTTAATTGACGTTTTGAGTTCATCTCTAAAAAGAAATCAGGTAAGCCATTAAAAAGTTCAGGCACACAAAACGAGCGTAATCGTTTTCCGCACTTGTTATAAGCACGAGGAATGATGAAGCGTTCACCGTCCCTTAGAATACGCTCGGAAACACGGGGGGTCTTGAAGGTGCTAATCCAGTAATGCTTCATAATGACACTTCTTTTAAAAAAGAGCTGCAAAACGCGGCAGGCGCAAAGCAAAAAACAGTTCGTCACTTGGGGCATCAAGAGGAGAGTAAGCCACGCCCCTTAGAATTCCCCTCAATATACTATCAATTTTGTCCTGCCAAAACGGTGAACAGTTTGCATAGACTGTGATGCCGTAACATAAAACACCGTAGGCTAAAGAGTTGACCAACATCTTTTGAACAGAAAAAGGAAAAAATGATTTTGTAGAATATATCGTGCATGATACACTTCGGAGCTTTTTAGCAACATAGCTAAGATGCGAGTTCCAGGACATGTCACCATCAAAATATAACCCCAAGTATTTCGCTGTGTAAACATATTCAATAGGTGAGAAGGTGCAGCTAGCATACTTTGACGTGTGGAGCACAAATGGAAAATCAGGGCATTTACGTTTAAATGGGCTGCAGAAACACATAAGTTTTGTTTTTTGAACATTAATTTTGATAAAATGTGTTTGAAACCAGCCCATTACCTTTGTAGCATTAACTTGTTGCATGTTAAGTGCACTGCACAAATTTATATGGCGGGAAAGTAACGACGTATCATCTGCGTATTGAAAGATGTCACCACCTGACATCGCCTTAGAGAGATCGTTTACATACAGAGTAAACAGAAGAGGAGTCAAAACAGAACCTTGAGGAACTCCGGCTTTAAGAAATACTTTGGCGTTCCGGGTATTGCTGACAGAAACCCGCTGTGTCCGCTTTGTCAGAAAGTTTTGAAATATATTAGAGAAAGGACCTCTAAACCCGTAGTCAAACAACTTTTTGATTAATAATTTGCGACTGATAGAATCGAACGCCTTAGAAACATCCAAAAAAAAAGAGCGCAGGCATATTTGTTGTTTTCCAAAGTGTCGTCTAACTTAGTCCACAAAATCTTCGAGAAGTGAATCCGTGCCACGTCCCGGGATAAAACCGTGCTGGGACGGCGAAAAAAGATAAAACTTTTCTGGGAACGCCATCATTGCTTCTAAAAGGTGTTTCTCAAGTATTAAAGATAAACGCGAGAGAATAGATATTGGTCTGTAACATTCTACGCTATCATGTTTTCCTCCTTTGTAAAGTGGTCTGACAATGGCACTTTTTAGAGCAACTGGAATGACCCCTGAGCTGATAGTTCCACTCAGTACGTACAGCAGGATACTAGACAGAACGTCGAAATTTCGCCGTAAATCGCTGATACGAATATTATCAGCTCTGGGAGCCTTATTGGCTTAAAACTAAATACAAGGTTACGCAAACTCTGTAATGTCATGTTTGGCAAGAATGCTGAGGCCAAGCAAGAGCGGCTAAAGTTAATAGGAGTGATATTCTCGTCGTTTGACAAACCCAACACGGAAGCAAAAAAGCAATTAAAAGTGCCAGTAACCGATTGTAAGTCGGTTCCGAAATGCTTGGTAATTGAGTCATCTATCGAAGACTTGTTTAAAATTTCCTTAACTTCATTTTCCAAAGCTCAGGTTTTATAAATATCAAAACGTGATCTATAAAACGTATTTTGAAAATGCTGACGTTTTCTGGAGCAAATTATGGCATTCACACGATTTCTACAACTTTTGCATGGCTAACGCAATTCTTTATCTTTCGGGAAACGGCCACATCATGCCCATGACATATCTTTCTCTTTGATCGCAGATAAAACATCCGTGGTAAGCCAAGATTGATTCTGCCTGCGTTTTCTTACAGTTATTGTTTTAACGCTCATGGATTTGAAATCAGACAGAATATCAATTAGCTTAAGATATGCATGCTGGTGATTAAAATGTTTAATAAGTATATTCCAATTATAAAAGAAAATTAATCTATCAAACTGACGGGAATCCACGATTGCTGTTTGTTTTTGCTGTTCTATAGGTTTTTCGGAAATATTACAAACGTTAATGCGACACGCCACGAAGTAATGGTGCGCCAATTTTCGCAAGATTACTCCCGATGTTACAGGTATACCAGAGTTTCTAACGTTTATATGATAAATGCAAGACGAAACCAATTTATCGGACAGGTGTTCCTCTCGTGTCGGTACATTTATTATGCATTCGATGCATAGTTTGCGAGAATATTTAAATAGTCAGATACGAATGATCTTGAAGGCTTCATTACGTCAATACTTAGGTCACTCACGATGCAAAGTTTACTGATAGACGCTACATTTTCTAAATTAGTATTTAACTTCTCTAGAAATTTTTTTCACATTTTCCGAAAATAAATATATTTCGAAATTTTTCTTATTTAACTTCAGCGAGAGACGGTCGGCATGATTAAATGAGACTGCTAAATCTACTACTGACCATGTTTTGTTTACATACACGGCTATTCCTCCTCCCCTCGCTGCTTCACGCGTCAAAAGGAAGCTGTAAGATTCCAGTAAAGAAAACTGATCCTGTGAAACAAAAACCTCCTGGACATGTATTTTGGTTAACATGAACACGTCGACAGAGTTTTTAACTGCTCTAGCAATCAACTGAAATTCATCCCAATATTTTCTAATGCTTCTTAGGTTAACATGCAGTGGAGGGAGCGCACTAGCGCTAGGCGGGAAAAGGTAAAGAAACGAATGAGAGCCAGAAAGTACTACTGGGCTTTCCATTATCATACTATTTCTCGCAAATTCCTAGTGCTAGAGATGCGCACAGTCGTCGAGTTTTCGTCCTTTTTTGCAAAGATAGTAGCGTTTTTCACCCAAACAAATTCGTAGATTTGTCCCTGCCTTTGGTTCTGGCTTCCCAGAACAGGTCCTTCTTTCTTCTTGTCAAGTTGTCGTTGAAATAAATGGACCGAATTTCTGACCAAGGTAGCGTTGCCAAATTTAATAATAATAATAATAATAATAATAATAATAATAATAATAATTTTATTCCACATATAAGAAATGTAATAATAATAATAATAATAATAATAATAATAATAATGTTTATTTACGCGTGTAGTTCATTTCATAGTGAGGCGGGTCTGTCAAAGCCGGACAAAAGGCTTGTCGGACAAGACCCTACAGTTTGTGATAAAAAAGCGTCCCCACAAACGTAAGCTTCCAAGCTCAATATACATCACAATATAAACGATGATGGTCACACAAACACATGCACATACACAGCACAGTTAAAAACTTGCACTTTGAGATCGGAGCATTTGCATCAGTTTGTTTAGTGAGTCCACAGTGTAAACATCGTCCGGTAGGCTATTAATTATATAGGGAACATAAAAATTCCGAATTCTTTTTCCGTATTTTGTCACTACAAAAGGCATTTCATAGCGCTCGGTGTGTCGAAGCGATCTAGATACGACATGAGGTACTCTGAAATTATCCCACCAAAAGTGTTTCAAAACAACAGTCTGAACCAATAAGGAGTGAAACAATGGCAAGCCCAAGATTGCTATAATAATAATCAATCAATCAATATTAAATTCAATACACATCTAGATCAAAAGAAGAAAAGGCCGAGAGTCGGAACGCATGACAAAAGGGAATATGTACAAGCAGAGAGCCAGAACACGTGACAAAAGGGAATATGTACAAGTAGAGAGCCAGAACACTTGACAGAGGGGAATATGTACAGGCAGAGCACTATACGCCACAATGCACATAGTTCACGAAAAGTGAAGGGAGCAAAATAAGATAGCATCGGCACATAAATACATCATTTCATTTCTGAACAGAATGCGTTTAGTTGGCGTTTCAAACCTCCTCGAGATGTGACATCAATTAGCGCAGAGGGAAGGCTGTTAAAAATGTGAGGTACGTAATATAGGCGGATGCATTTCCCAAAGTGTGTACTGATGCGCATCGGTTTAAATGGTGTCGGATCTCGAAGGGCACGACATACATTGTTGGGGGTTTTAAAAGTGCTATCCCAGTAGTGTCTGAGTATTACAGTTTGCCAAAATAGTGCTCGAAATGTAGGTAGAGAGAGGTCATTAAACAGGTTATCAGATGATTGTAGACTCGAGCCATATGCTACACTTCGCAAAATGCCTCTAAGTAAAGAGTTCACTCTAGAGTCTAATTGGTCCGTACATTGTCCGAAAACAGTTATCCCATACCGAAGTAAGCTATACACGAGCCCATGCACCAGTAGTTTTCTCGTTGACATCGGAAGAAATATGCGCAGGTTGTAGAGGGTGCAGGAGACGGCTCGTAGCTTGTTAAAAATGTAGGAAAGGTGAGAGTTCCACGATAGATCACAATCAAAGTGAATTCCTAAATATTTTGTGGTGTTGACATAGTCGATCGGCACACACTTGCAGGATACACAGTTTGACGCGTGCAAAAACAGGGGTTTGTCTAAGAGAATCGATTTTAGCGGACTACGAAAGCATATCAGCTGCGTTTTTTTAGCATTGATCCGAATGACATTCTCCGAAAACCAGTCCATCACCCGTAGTACATCTAATTGGAGCAAATCAACAGCCTCACGATATATAATCAATCAATCAATCAATCAATCAATGTTTTTATTCGTGCCCGGGAACAACCTTGCGGTCTTGGTACAGGTGCACTGTGTTAACATGTAAGGCAGAACAGGGTATAAAGCAATAGTACGGACAACACAAACAACGGACAAGCCCTAGAAAAATACGCTTAAAAATTATAAAAAGTAAACACAAAGTCACAACATACGATAAGCTTAAGGGTACTACCGCCAACACCAATTGCTAGAAAGAAAGAAAAAAAAAATGCATTCAAAGTGGGGAATTTCGGCGTGAACGCCGCAAGTTAGTGCATACAGTTCTAATTTAAGTGATGGCCTTTAACGTTTTTACAAACTGCAGCGTGTTATTGTTAAATATGTCGAGTGTTTCAGAAAAAGAAGAATTATAAGTATGCCCAAGTCTGGACACAGGATCGTGGAGGTTGAGTAGACGCCTGTTGCAGAAGGACGCATTTTGCCTTGTTGTTTTTAGAGGAATTTTTAAGAGTACTCTTGACGTCAATACCGTGCAATCAGTGACGGCGTGGACAAGTTTGTATAAAAATAAGATATCGGCAAGTTCTCTCCTACGAAGCAGGGTAGGTAGTGCCACGCTACGCTGAACAGGGACAGGGACATCAGTAGTGGTGGGTACAATGCGCGCTGAGCAACGATGTCTATAGATGGAAAGAAACTTGTTCTGAACCCGTTCTATTTTCAAGGAATTTGTGGCACAAATTCCATTCCATACAACAGAAGCGTATTCAAGCTGTGGTCGACACAATGCACTGTAGAGTATAAGAAATGTGCAGGGGTTAATAAACTCTTTAGTGATGCGGCACGCACTACCGAGCGTGCGCAGAGCTGCGTTCACGATGTGATCCACATGACTGGAGAAGATTAAGGTGCTGTCAAACACTACGCCAAGATCTTTGATTCTGTTCATACGTTCCAAAAGGTCTGTCTGAATAACATATGGGAATACAATGTTATGTGTCTTACGAGTGTACGACACGACTTTCGTTTTAGAGCTATTTATCTTTAGGTCATTCCCCCGGCACCATTCTTCAAAAGCATCAACATCTCTCTGTAGCAAAACACAGTCTCGGTCTTCTCGTACCTCCATAAACATCTTAATATCATCTGCGTACTGAAGAAATGAAGAGTGACGAATCACAGTCGAAACATCATTAACAAAAACTGAAAACAGAAGAGGGCCGAGAACGGAGCCCTGAGGCACACCCGTTGTCGCCTCATAAGTAGCAGAAAAATTATTATTCGAGCTAACAAAGCACTTCCGGTCACGCAAATAACTTTCGAGCAATGAAAGCAATGAGTTGTGAATATCTAGCTTTGACAGTTTAGCCAGTAACATTTCATGATTAACAATGTCAAACGCTTTACTCAAGTCAAAGTAAATCACATCAAGCTGGCCTCTGTTAGCGACGGCGTGAGCAGCGGTTGACATAAAACAGGCGAGATTAGTTGTGGTCGAGCGACCCGCCATAAATCCATGTTGGTTAGGGATAAGATAACGCTTGAGATTGAATGACAATATTTTGTGTAGTGCCACTTCGAGGAGCTTCGAAAATGTGCAAAGAAGAGATATAGGTCTGTAGTTCGACACATTTGTTTTTGGACCGGACTTATGCACAGGTACAACAAGTGCCGTTTTCCACATGGCGGGAAAGACCTCATTCTTTAGGCAGTTGTTAAAAATCTGTACTAGAACAGGAATAAATATGGCACTGTATGCCTTCAAGAGGACTGACGGAATACCATCATGGCCAGAAGACAATGATGGTTTCATTTTTTTTACACACTCATGCAGTAGCTCCTCGTCAAAGAGTGCAATACAGGATGCATTCCCAGAGACAGCTGGCGCGGCAGTAGTTGAAGGGATTGGATGATGCTTAAAAACAGACTGGAAGTGGCGTGCAAAAATTTCACAAACATCTGTCGTCGAGTTTCCCTGTGAGTCCAGCAGGGTGATCTCTCCAATAATAATAATAATAATAATAATAATAATAATAATAATAATAATAATAATAATAATAATAATAATAATAATAGTAATAATAATAATAATATTAATATTAATAATAAAAATGTTTATATCTATCGGTTGTGATAGGGGACCCAAGAAAAAAAGCTGTCATGTGCAGCTTGACGAATCCTTGGTCCCCTACAATAGTTAGAAGCAAGCGAAGCAAGAACACACATAAAAACAACATACTCGCTAGAACAAACTAAGGTAAAAGATAAGAGAATTGTACTCCTAGGGAAGATTAAATACCCAAAATAAAATCACATACTTTGCCAAGGTCATGTACGCGTACAGTCAAACATGCAACCTCAAGTCTTTAAATGTTTGAAAGTCTAGATCCACATTTTTCACACAGAGATTATTTAATAAATGCCGTAGTGGGGAATTTAGCACTTAAGAAGAATATTTTTTTTTCCTGAGAGCTCTAAACAATGCGTTCATTCCTATTTACCCCCGTGAGTTCAAAACACAAAAGAAATGAGAACCTACACAAATCATACTTTGTCATCGTCCTGCCTTCGTAATGATATCCCATAATGTCAAATAATTTCTTCTAGTCCTGGGCGTTTTTTCAGAGGCCGCACATCAGATGGCTCTAGTGCATTGCAAAGACGATGGGAGCGTAGTATTTTTCCGGAATCGCCTATGGAAACATCTGTTCACGTGAGGCACGCACATGCACTAAGTGTTGCCTATACGTACACTGTTGTAGAAGTGTAGTAGAAGAATTGTAGAAGTCCTACCATCTCTTCGGCTCTGCTCTTGCGTCATTTTTGACGCAGCTCCCTTTCCACAGTGTCGGCGATTGGCTATCTTCACAGTCGTGGACTTTGGCCAGTCAGTGTCAACAACTCCTCCCCGATGGGGCGTAGCTAAATCAGACACCCCCCGTGAGACGCCGGTGCGAGGAACGAGATTGCAGCGTCGATTCACAGGCTGGAAGCTCAGTTCGCGCCGTCGTCAACATCCAGCCTCTGGCGTATTGTGCTTATGTGTTTTTTGAAGAGAGGTGCAACGATGCTTGCATTCGGTCGTCGCACGTTGTGCAGCGCTTTTCGCCGACTCACACCGGAAAGGACTGACTTTCGTCAAAGGTGAGTTGCGAAACGTTTTCCGCAAATCGAGCAACACAAAACTAAAAATTCTGAAGGAAGGAAGTTTCTTCGTTAGACGCCTGTCAACAGGATAACTTTATATTCTTAGTTTACCAGATGCAAGATGGTAGATAAACCCCTGCCCCATTCTCCCCCTCCCCCCGGCCCCCCAAACCAATAAAAGAAGAAAAAAAAAAAAAAAGAAGAAAGGGCTGTACCGAGATACTTTATGTTGATGCAACGCTCATTCGACTTGTATTTCATTATTCTGAACCTAAGGCCCACTGTATTATAGATACTTTGCACACACGCCAGATTGCAGCCGCCATTGCTGACCTTCTCTTGTCTTATCGATGTACCAAGCCACTGAAGCGGGCGTCGACGGACCCCCACGAGGGCCAATGGTGGGGAGAAGGACATACTCGAATCTAAAATGTCAATAACTTCTCCTGGTGCGGTAATGATAGAACGAAGTGACCACAATAAGAGGTAACACAAACTGAACGTCGATTACGGCGGTGCCCATGAACAGCCGCTGCAAAGCGTGTATAAAAAGAGTAAATATTTTTATTCTGGTATATATAGTAAAAAACAAATTGAGGAAGTCTTATGTATACAATCTTTAGTTTACTGCTGGCTATTTGGTCTTGCGATAATTTCCGGGAAGTATACAGTATCGGTTTTACTCATCGTTGCGGGAAAAAGCGGGGGGGGGGGGGGGGGGGGGGGGGAGGAGGCATAGTACTAAGGGTTTGTTGATTCGGTGTGGTCATCTTAAATGGGGGGAAGGGGGAGGGGCGTACAGGTTTTTTTACCCTGTCTGTATTTATTAAAAAAAAATGCTTGTTTCCTGCTGTGCTGTACAGACATGTACACGCTACCCAAGAAAAGGAACTAAATTCCGTTGCTCGCTACTTGCTCCAAAAGTAACTAAATGCGTTACTCGTTACCGATTTTCAAAAAGAACGGATTACTTTACCTCAAATGTAGCACGTTACTTTTCTCGTTACAGTTGCGTCGGTGACTTGCACAATGTTGCGTCGGTGCTTGCACTGTCATATCTCTGTGTGATATACCGTCCCACGCATGCGCGCCACATGTTATCGCTTGGCGCCCGGTCTAGAAGAGTGGAACGCCGCTGCCGTGGGGATCACTTTCATCTTGTTCGTTCTTGACGATGGACCATGTTGCAATAAAGCAGTAAGTCCTGCTGCCCCGGCGTCTGTCCCGACTTTCCCTCAAAGTAACAGTGGCGACGAGATCTGGGTCAGCAAGCCTGGTTGCTGAAGAACCATGAGCGTGGAAGAGGACGACAAGACTTGAGACAGGACTATGCAGAACAGTTCCGTCTTGGGGCACCTTCCGGAATTTTCTTCGGAGAAAGGCAACTTCGAAGTGTACGTGGAACGCATTGAAGCTTTCGCAACTGCAAACAAGATTGACCTGGCTACCAAACAGCAAGTATTCCTCACGCTTATCGGGGAGGTGGCGTTCATCAGGCTTTGGAATCTGCTCTTTCCGAAAAAGCCCGTGGAAGCCAACTACGACGACATCGTCAAGATCCTCCTGAACCACTACGCTCCCAGGCGTTCGGCGGTAGTGGAACGATACAAATTCTACCGAAGGGATCAACGTCAAGGTGAAAACATCAGTGACTTCGTCGTGGAAATCAAAAACTGGCAGCTAAGTGCGACTTCGGCACGTTTCTAGAGGAGGCGCCTCGACACCGTCTCATCGTGGGACTACAGAATGACGCATTCCGCTGCAAGTTTCTGGCGACAAGCGATAAAGATCTCACCTTTGACCGGGCCTTCAGCTCTGCCTTGGGAATGGGGGCCGCGCAAGGCCAAAGCAAGGAGGTTCGACGAACAGAAGAACCCTCAGCTAGCACCAGTGTCCAAGAAGACGTCAACTGGCAGCGAAGGTCCACACAGCGACAAGGTAAAAATAACTTTCCGGCTTCAAAGACAAATGTCGCTTGTACTAGGTGTGGTAGCGCACACAATTCAAAGGTGTGTCCTTACTTAAAGAGCAAGTGTTTCAAATGCTCAAAACCTGGCCACATTGCGAAAAGGTGTAGAACAAGTATCAAAGCCGTAACAACAGTAGAGAAAGCCGTTAAGGAGACTGATTTGTTCAAAGTTAGAGCAAAACCAAAGGCAAACGTCTACTGTGTAAGCGTAATTATTGACGGCCAACAGGTCGAAATGCAAGTAGATACGGAATCTGCTGTTTCAATAATGAGTGAAAGCTCATTTCGTAAAACGTTTGGAAACAAACGCTGTGAAAAAAGCAACGTAAGGCTAAAAGCTTACAATGGAAGTTCGATTCCAGTGAAAGGGTGTGTTAACGTTCGAGTAACGTACGAGGGAAACGACCACACTCTGCCGTTGATCATTGCGCAGGATGCAAAAGGGACAGCCACTCCAAACTTGCTGGGTCGCGACTGGTTATCAAAAGTGCGATTGAACTGGTCTCAGATAATCTCAGTGCACACGGTCATGACGGAAGTGTCTTTAAAACAGAAGTACAGTGACGTGTTTGAAAGCGGATTCGGCGTAATCAAAGGCTTCAAAGGAAGTTTGCTTCTTAAAGATAACGCCCGGCCTATTTTTTGCAAAGCAAGGCCGGTGCCTTATGCGCTCCATGAAAGCGTAGAGGAAGAACTAAAATCCTTTGAAGAAAACGCTTAATATACCGAGTCCAACACATCGTTTGGGCAA
Organism: Ixodes scapularis; assembly: GCF_016920785.2. Lineage (NCBI taxonomy): Eukaryota > Metazoa > Arthropoda > Arachnida > Ixodida > Ixodidae > Ixodes > Ixodes scapularis. Next base: position 56,752,928 of record NW_024609857.1, on the reverse strand, counting down.
CACCCTTAGTCGTCGTTCCGAAGGAAGACAAGACGGTGAGACTCTGAGGGGATTATCGTGTCACAGTAAATCCACATTTAAAGGTAGATCACTACACGCTTCCGTTGCCCGAAGACATTTTTGCGGCAATAGCGGGAGGAGCAGTCTTCACTGTCCTCGACTTGTCAAAAGCTTACTTGCAACTAGAGCTCGAGCAGCACTCGCAAGAGCTTCTAACGGTGAATACCCACCTCGAATTATACCGGTTCCGACGACTTCCCTACGGCGTGGCAGGTGCGCCTGCATTGTTTCGGTGAGTGATGGATCAGATCCTTAAAAAAATGCCAAGCACTGCTTGCTACCTCGATGATGTTCTATAATTTGCGGTAGACCACACGAGGAATGCGCAGCAAACACCGAGCGCGTGTTGGAACGGCTACGCATGCACGGAATTCGTGTAAACCCGAGGAAGTGTAAATTTTTTCAGAAAAGTGTCCGGTATCTTGGACACGAGATAAGCAGAAATAGACTGCAGCCAACAAAAGAAAAGGTGGAAGCGGTGTTGAAAGCGCCAGAGCCACAAAACGAGAAAGAGTTGAGGGCTTTCTTAGGCTTACTGAACTTTTACGCAAAGTTTTTTGCCGTGCCTTGCCTCAACGCCAAAACCGATGCACAAACTGCTCAGAAAGGGAAACGCATGGAACTGGACGCAGCAGTGTAAAGAAAGTTTTGAGTGTTGCAAACAACTCCTGTGCAGCAACGCTGTTCTTGAGCTCTATGACGCAGCGATACCGCTCAAATTGACGTGTGATGCGTCTTCTTACGGTGTGGGCGCAGTTCTCTCTCATGTGATCAACGGAGAAGAAAGGCGAGTGGCTTATGCATCTAGAACGTTAAGGGCTATGAGCGTAACTACGCTCATATCGAAAGAGAGGCGTTGGCGATCGTGTATGGCATAAAAAAATTTCACAAGTATCTGTATGGCCATCTGTTTACTTTTGTAACAGACCACCAACTGCTACGCACAATTTCGATCCGAAAAAGCATTCTAGCTCCATAGCCGCAGCAAGAATACACCGCTGGTCCAACCTACTAGCCAGTTACCAGTAGACCATCCAGTATCGGAAGGGTGGTTGCATTGGAAATGCAGACGGGCTGTTCAGGTTACCGTTACCTTGTCCGCGGACGCAGGAAGCTGTTCATTATTTCTCGCCCGTTCCTGACGTGTCGCTAACAGCTGAAGATGTCGCAAAAGAAACTGAGAAAGACGATCAGCTAAGGCAAGTTCGCGAGATGACTTGGCATGGTTGGCCCAAAGTTGTTGACAAAGAGCTGGAACCATACTTTATCAGACGGTACGAACTATCTATCATTGGACATGAATTGCCTCCTATGGAACAACCGCGTGGTTATTCCAAGTTCCTTGAGGAGAAGCATCCTGGATCTTCTGCACGAAGAACATCCAAGAATTAACAAGATGAAAATGCTTGCTCGGGGGATCGTATGGTGGCCCAACATTGACAAATAGCTTGAGTAGTTTGTCAGAGTGTGATATTTGTGACAGTGTCCGCGCTTCGGTACCGGCAGCACCGTTACAACCGTGGTTGTGGTGTTCCAATAATCGGGAACGCGTCCACTTGGACTTCGCCGAAAAAGATGGCAAGACTTTTCTGGTTATGGTTGACTCGCTTTCCAAGTGGGTTGAAGTCAAACTCATGTCTAGCACAACTGCTCAGAAGACTGTTGAGGTCGTACGGTCGGTGTTTGTGTCGTATGGATTACCGGTCGAAGTTGTGACAGACAATGGTCCACAATTTGCTAGTCACGAGTTTCAAGAATTCCTTCGTAAGAACGGAGTAAAGCACATGCTAACGCCACCATACCACCCGCAGTCAAAAGGGGGCGCTGAACGGGTAGTTCAGACTGTAAAGAAGGCTCTGTTAAAATCGTTGTTGGCAGACCACAATAATGACTGCACAAGAAGCATGCAGCACAAGATTGACAATTTTCTTTTTTCATACAGAATGACACCGCATTCTTTTACGGGCAAAACTCCCAGTGAACTTTTTCTTCGGAAGAAAACTGCGAACGACGTTATCTATTTTGAAACCAAACATGACGCGAGCAATGCAAACCAAAATGGAGAGCATCGAGAAGAGCTCGAATAAACGACGTGGTACTGTTCGCACCTTTTCTGTGAGGAATGCAGTAATGGTGAAATCCGTGAGGGGCGAGAGTGTCAAATGGTTTAGGGGAGAAGTGATCAAGGTTGTGTCTAACGTTACATTTTTGGCACGGGTACAGCAGCGCATCAGATTTGTGCATGCAGATCATTTGAGAGCCGTGAACTCTGCACCTATCCCCGTGCCAGAACAGGTCGCTCAACCGTATTGGCCTGCTCTGCATGACAGCGCTGAGGATACACTAGTGGAAACGGCTGACGGCACACGCCGCGCAGAAACTGGTCTGGGTGGTCCCGTTCACCCGCACGTCTCTCCTAGGCGAAGCACTCGTGCCAGAAGACCACCAGACAGGCTGGCGTATCATTGAGTGCGAATATTGAATTGGATTGTATGAGTTGTGTTATTACATGTTACTTATACCAATGCCTTACAAAGTGTACGTTGGTGCAATAGCGACTGTAAACTAAAAGGGAAAGGAATGTTGCGTCGGTGACTTGCACAATGTTGCGTCAGTGCTTGCACTGTCATATCTCTGTGTGATATACCATCCCACGCATGTGCGCCATATGTTATCGCTTGGCGCCCTGTCTAGAAGAGCGGAACGCCGCTGCTGTTTGGATCACTTTCATCTTGTTCGTTCTTGACGATGGACCATGTTGCAATAAAGCAGTAAGCCTTGCTGCCCCGGCGTCTGTCCTGACTTCCCCTCAACGTAACAGTTACATCGACGATACAACTGCTTTTGTTTCGCGGGAGGAGGAAGTAGGAAGGAGGAGGAGAGGAGGAGGAAGGAGGAGGAGAGGAGGAGGAGGAGTGGAGATGGCCAGCTACCCGTTGTGCAGGCAAGTGATAGAGGGGTGATCAAAAAGTTTTGCAACTTGGCTATAACCAAAAGTCTGACAGTGATGTCTCTACTATCGTTGGTTAGCTCACCTCTCTAGCCAAACATGTCCCTAATATCAAGACTTCCGGTTCCGGTTTTGGCCTGCACCAGTCAGTTAAATATGGCTTCCTCCCCAGATTTCAAGCTTCAGTACCGGCGCGTGGTAAAGTTTTTGTGCAACGAAGGGAGTTCCGCCAAGGCAATTCACAGTAGAATGGTGAACCTGTATGGCGAGGAATGCCGTTCACATGCTACAGTAACTCCGAACTCGTTGGTTCAACGATTTTAAACGCGGTCGTGTGGACGTGCAAGACGATCCAAGGTCAGGGCGGCCCAGCACTTCGACCGATTTGGATCATTCAGCACGAGCTGAGAGACTCATCATGAAGAATCGCCGAATTTAGGTGCCCGAAGTTGCTACAGAATTGAACATTTCGTATGGCAGTGCTTTCACAGTCTATCCATGACGTTTTGGGTACGTCGAAGGTCTCGGCACGGCGGGTGCAACGGAACCTTTCTACGCAATATCGACAGCACCGCTTGCATTCGTCAAGGTAGCTTTTGAGTATGTAAGAAAGCGAACCAGAAGAATTCTTCGCCCGCCTTGTGACTGGGGACGAAACGTGACTTCACCAGTGGTGCCTCGAAACAAAACAGCAGTCTATGCAGTGGAAACATCTGGTGCCCCCCGCCCCCCCCCCCTCTTCCCCCTCCCCCTTCTTGCTCCGAAAAAAATCAAGACGCAACACTCGTGGAAGAGAGTGATGGCGACAGATTTTTGGGACACAAAAGAGATCCCACTGATTGATTATCTGGAAAACAGCAGGAAAATAACAGGCGAATACTATGCCAACGTTCTCCGCAAACTGCGTGAGGCCATCGTGGAGAAACGACAAGGATTGGTTACAAGTGGCGTCCACCTCCGACATGACAACGCCCCGTTCAAAAGTCTCGCGTTGCCCAGGCTGTCATTCGAGAGTGCTTTCGAAGAACTTGACCACCCACCCTGCAGTCCTGATCTGGACTCTAGTGACTTTTTTAATTGCTGAATCTGAGAAAAGAAGCCTAAAAGGAACAAGGTTTGATGACTTGAGTGCACTGCGAACTGCCACAGAGCAGTGGTTTGACAAGCAGGAAGAAACTTTTTTTTTTCTGCGAGGTATTAAAAACCTTAAAGGCGAATGAGAGGTGCATTGTATGAGGGGGATTATGTTCAAAAATATTTTTTTTCAAAGCCCCTGTAGTTTTCGTTATATGCGAGTTGCAAAACGTTTGGTCACCCCTTGTATCATCAATCATAAATAACAGAGAAGCACGTATGAAAACGTGGTGTACTCGTTATTCAAGTGGCTATATGCTGGCGGTGGTGAAAAGCTCACCGGAGAAAAGCTCACCGGAGAAAAGCTCACCGGAAAAAAGCTCACCGGAGAAAGCTCACCGGAGATAAGCTCACCGGAGAAAAGCTCACCGCAAAACTGGCAGATAACGAGAAAAGCTCACCGGCCTTTGAGCGGATGCGGAGAAAAGCTCACAGATTTTTTTTAACTTTGCGGATTCTGCGTTACAATTTAACATAATTTGCATTCGTCACTTCATTAAAAGTGTGTCCACTTGTTTTGCAATATTTTTGAAGTTCATTGGCATATTTACTAATTCATCAGAGATTAGTAATCACCCATTCTGTATTTTAATGAAGCCTCAAGTATAAAATCAGAACATCGTACGCCGGTAAAAAAGACAATTTATCGACAACTGGCAGTGTGACGTCGGTAGCTCTGTCAAATAGAGAGGTTTGTTTTTTGCGAGCTAATATGAATAGCGGTGTGTGAACCGTTTCAGTTTCAAATATTGTGTAGTGCCTAATAGAAAAATAGGTGTTTGTTGATGTAATCAGTGTTGGCTACGCTGTTTTCTTGCTGTTAATTTCACTAACAAAACTTCGGATGCGAGGGCAGATTCGTCCTGTCGTGTTTGTTGTCTTCACTCCGTCGTTGTCGTTTGAGCGGTTTTCATCATGTATATCGTTTACCAACTCGCTCTATTTGCTATCTTACAGAAGACTACTTCTTATATAGGTCACGAGTAACAATACTGTGCCAGTGTGCAGCTCTGAAGGTCATGGATGGCTCGCCGTAGAAAGGCACTATCACAAAAAGGCAACGTGTGAAAACACCAGCACGAACGGCTAGAAAACGTGCTTCTCCGTGAAAGAAAAAAAGTTTCGATATTCTACTGACTGTTTTGTCCTATTTTCAAAGGTTAACAAAAGCTTCAACGAAAATTTCAGGCACCGCGTTGTTGCGCATGCGCAAGTTAGGGCTGCGTTATCTGGTCCTGACCTGTCCGCGGAATGGTTCTCCCACTGCGATTTTGCCAATGCGCGTGTGAAATATTTTGCCACTAGGGGAGTTAGCTGCCGTCATAGTTGCAGAGCCCAAAAACACAAAACACTTCGGTGATGTAGTACGATCTCGTTCTACCCCCTCGCCCCCTAATCAGCCAGACAGGCAATTAGATCAACATTGAAAAACTTTCTTTTTTGTCCCACTGCCATCGAAAACGGTTGGTCCCACCGCTGGCTCCACTCTGCGGCGAGGTGGACCCCTGCGGAAGGGAAGGAAGAGCGGTAATCAGCTAGTGGCAGGGGTGGCAGGCCGCAGGAAAGGCAGGCTGTGAGCTGCATGTGGGTCCCAGAAAGACCTTTATCGCGCGCCCTCAGCGGAGAAACCAGGCACTCCACCGGCGAAAGCTGATCCCATAGGGGGCCCTTCTGTCGACAGGTCAGGATTACAGTAGGTCGCGGTTGAGACCGTCCAGACGAAAGGCGTAGCCGGACCGCTGTTCCTTTTCAGTTGATTAATGCTTAATCCAGCAGGTAAAAACCATTTGATTTGAAAGCCAAGACAGCAATTAGCGTTCCGAAAAAGGTTTGTCCGTGCATCTCGCCTGAAAAAGAAATTCATCCATCAAACGGTAGCGTGCCGATAGCACAGCTACAGAAAATTTGTTGAGATGAGACATGCGGACCGCTCTGTCCCTTTTATAGTCCTTAGCCCAGCGACTAAAGGCACTTCGATTTGAAAGCCGAAACATCAGTGAGCGTTGAGGAAAAGGTTTGTTCGTGCACGCGTCTTGCATGAAAATGAATTGATCTATTGAACAAGCGTGCCGATAGCTCCGCGACAGAAAAGTGATGAAAAAACAGTCAGACCGCTGCCCTGCTTAGAATGCTTAGCCAAGCCACAGCGAATAAAGATACTTAGATTGGAAAGCCGAAACACCAGTTAGCGTCGCGGGAAAGGTTTTCTTCATGCATGCCGCCTAAAAAACGAATTGACGTGCTATCGAACGACGGTGTGCCGATATCGGCGACGCTTCCGTCTCGCTGCGAGACGGAACCGACGGAACCAAATAATCTCTGACAAATTTCAGGGTTTCTTTCGTCGGCGAGCGGGCTCAAGAATGCAGTCTTTAATTTAAATCGGAACAGCATGCAAGGTCAATAAATAGATCGACCAAAGTAACCTTTCACATATGTGCACGAAGCGAGTCTTCAAACCTTTCAGGAATATTAAAACGTTCGTAGAAACTTCATAACGTCGCCCTCTCTTTTGCTTTAGACTTTGCCGCTCCACTGGGCCCTGATTATTTATCTTCGAAATATTTTCGGCTTCTGCCACCCGGATCCAGGGTCGAAAGGAGCTCGTGTGGCCCGTCGATAATTTCTGGACATATTCCAAAACTTACTCGATCTAAATCTGGGTAAAGGTGGTTATCGAAAACCTACCCGCGTCCAGCGTTTCTCTATTTTTGTTTTCACGTGACATAATCCGCCAGGGTAACTCGGATCCATTTGAGTAGGTCTGGAACGCAGCCTCGGTCATTCGCGCCCCTGTACGCTATGCGTCGTTTAGTTGCTGCGCTCGGAGTATGAAACACGGAGCGTCGGAGTAGGATTAAAGGAGCGCCGACACGCGCCCATTGTGGCTGTGTGTCGGTGTGGGGGGAAAAAGAGGAAAAATAAATTACACAGTTGTTTGTCCCATTCGGATTAAAGGAGTAGGATTAAAGGAGCGCCATCCATGTATGTTGTTTTTTGTCTATTCTCTGCTTTACTTTAAATCTTTATCAAGTGCGTTCTTCTTGCATCTACGCAGCGCAGCAAACCATCAAAATGCCTAACCAACTAGCTCATATCAAACTAATATTTGTATAACTCATCCGTGCAGTTACCGATTCTTATTTGTCATTTGCGATTTAAATAAAAAAATTGGATTGTATGTATGTTTATACAGCCTAAAACTTGGTCTGCCTCAACGGGCGACGAGTCTTCCAGCTGTGGATGAAAAGTTTAGCCACTGCAGTATAACCGCTAGCCTGGGGTCTTTAACGTGCATCGCGCAGTAGTGATACTTCACAGCACGGGGTGGGGATTGAACCCAGGATCCTGGGCTCTGCAACGCGAGCTTTCGCTCGGCGTGCTCCGAGCTGGTGTTTGCTAGCCCAACAAGCCACCGATCTCCCGATTTAAATAATATTAAACCCTTCACTGCGGAGCGTAGGGACAAATCGGAGCTACGCTGGGGAACACGCCGCCGCCCTTGGAGAGGATAAGGGGAAAACTCGCCGGGGCGGAGTCAAGAGAAGTTCCTCCCCTCCCCCGTTACGTCGCATCTGAGAGATTCTCGCCGAAGGCGAGCTTAGCCCCCCAGGAGTCTTCTGGCGGTAGGCTTTTATTTCGAACTGCCAGGCTCCACTCGAGCTGTCACGTGACCTAGCCATTTTCAAACAGCCTAATTGGGACAAGCATGTCATAAAACAAATCTTCCGCAAAAAAAACAAAGATTTTTAGCAATATTTACGCCACAGGACGTAATTTAGTCGGAGTCACAACCTCTCCACATTTGAAACTCCCGCTCTTTCGACGCGCGCGGAGTGGCTGGAATACGTCACTCCGTGACGTAAAGCAGCCACTCCGTGACGTATAATACCAACTTTGTAGCGTGCTATTGTGGCGCGCAGCGCTCGTCCTGTGTGTTTCGTCTTCGTCCACGTCTGTTGCTCGCGCTCTGTCCCAAGATGAATTCCCTCCAACTCGCCCAACTATCCATTCTTCTAAGCGCGATTTAAAACGGACAAAAAAGCCGCAAGCTAAAAGCAGTCCCGCGCAATAAATGTTACTGTAAAAAAAAATTGTTTTCGTCGGAAAAATTGTTTTGTAAGGCCCAGCGGAGACCACGTGACATCCAACGCAATCGTGACGTAGGTCGTCTCAGGACGAGCAAAGCTACGGGGAGGCTGACGTCGAGAGGATGGCCTAGTCGTTCCAGCCACCGAAGCGGCTGCTTTTGTACGAATTTTGAGTGACAGGTTAATCTTCTGTAATCTTGTAGGGAGACAATAGCGACTTCTGCGACACACAAAGGGCATTCTCGGGAAGAGGGGAGTTCCTCCTGCCCCTCTTCTCTCGTCGTGGCCGGAGGCGAGACAACCTCCGTCACTAGCTGTCAAGGTTCCTAGACGGGCATTACAAGCGAGGCGTTAGCGACATCCACTAGGTGCTCTTTGCTAATCCTTTAATTGATGCTCCTTTGAACACATATAGACCAAGAAATGAGCGCCGAAATTTTGTTGTAGTATCCCTTTAAACGGAGACAACCGATACCCAGTTACTTCGAGCACTTCACGTCTTACCTTTGCTGTTCCTCGACTCACAATTCTTACGCCAACCGCACATCACGGAGAAATGGCAAACCAATCCACGAAACCAAAAGCCGCTCTCAAAAGAACAAACTCGAAGCTGCTGTTTACCGTGTAGGGTGAAAGAAGGTTAAATCGCTTGCCACCAGATGGCAGGGTCAAGCAGAGTAATTGCAAGTAGCTAGGCTAGGTGGCGCTAGGTACTGCCCAATTCATGTTCTACAAAAAATATTATTTATTTCCTCAGGCTTTTTTCGGTTAGGGAATCCAGTCGGCGGTGAGTGCGTATTTCGCAAGTATGAACGAGCCACTAAAGTTAATAATGGTAAAAAAATGACAGAAAAAAAAATGCGTCCTACACTCTAAAAAAAAAAAAAAAAGAAGAAGAAACAAAAATATATATATAGAGAGAGAGAAATCTGGCTGTAAAAGATCGTTTAT
>NW_024609857.1:56617042-56743642 GCF_016920785.2 Ixodes scapularis | reverse complement strand
GTTCACCATTCTACTGTGAATTTTCTTGGCGGAACTCCCTTCTTTGCACAAAAACTTTACCACGCACCGGCACTGAAGCTTGAAATCTGGGGCGGAAAAAGCCATGTTTAACTAACTGGTGCAGGCCAAAACCGGAACCGGAAGTCTTCATATTAGGGACATGTTTGGCTAGGGAGATGAGCTAACCAACGATTGTAGAGACATCACTGTCAGACTTTTGGTTATAGCCAAGTTACAAAACTTTCTGATCACCCCTCGTATCACATGCCTGCACAACGGGTAGCTGGCATCTCCACTCCTCCTCCTCCTCTTCTCCTCCTTTCTCCTCCCTCCTCCCCCTCCTCCTCCGCTTTTTCTCCTCCTCCCCTCCTCCTCCCCCTCCTCCCTCCTCCCTTCAGTCCACTCGGGGAAACAATTGCCATACTCCCCAAGATGTTTTGCTATTTTTTTTATTTTTGTGTCTTTTTGTGTTTTTGTTTTGTGCGCTAAACGTCGAGCAACATGAACAGCCAACTCGCCTAATCTGAAGTTCTAACAGCGTTCGACGCGTCTTGGTGGGACTGAAACTAAAATTGTTAGCAAAGAAAAGGATAATTGTAGAAGGTTGTTGAAGGAGATTGTTCGGATAACAAGTGGCGGCTGGTAACTGCATAAGTGTTCCGTCCATTGCGTTAGACAGGAAGTTGCGGACGTTCTTATCTTGTGGGAGTTCGCGGTGGCCTCGAACTTGTAAAATTACAAAGCGTTGCTTCCTTTCTGTAAAAGGTGGGCCCAAAAAATTCCGAGGACACCTAAGCGCTTATGAGTTGTGAATGCGAAAGCATGAATGCCGTTCTTCCGCTCCCTTAGTTCGTCGGTGGCGTACCAGCATGGACGGCCACGTTTCGCTACTGCCGAAGTTGCGGCCAACGGCCAAGCTAATTTAAAGTGGCCGCGCCGCGCTGAGCTCGACCGTACAGCCTCTCCAGAGTTTGCCTGTGCGGGCTTGCGGCCAGGCCCGCACCTATTACCAGAGGGCGGGCCGCTACATGCGCTGCGCCGCCATGGAGAGGGCTTCTCTGGTGGCGCTCTATGGAACTAGGCCGCGCGAGGGGAAATGGGGAACTAGGCCGCGCGGGGGCCTTTAACGCGCGCAGCCCCAATGGGGGCCTATCCATAAAGATTTCTGCTAGAGACGACTGGCTTTACCTCCATTGGGACAGGAAAAGGTACCGTTTGGTGCGGCTTCAAGACCTGATGACGTCAGTTCGCTTCATGGGACAGTTAATGCTGTCGCATTAAAACTTGTCAGGGTCAACTGCGGACGAGAAGCAGCCGACCGAGTTCAGTGGTGGGGCGCGTTGGGCGTACTCGTATTGATAGATACAAGGCTAGCGGTTGCGATAAGGCGCCCGCGCAACATATATATACGTATATACACACATATATATATATATATATATATATATATATATATATATATATATATATATATATATATATATATATATATATATATATATATATATATTTCGAAGGAGCGATTTGGCCTGTGTTTTCTGAAACACCCTATATATATATATATATATATATATATATATATATATATATATATATATATATATATATATATATATATATAAATATATATATATATATATATATACTAGTGCCCCTTGTGGCACTACAATTGTTAATCTATCTGGCGTGCCTATATCAACAGAAGAGAAAAGACTCCTTTCGAGAGGATTAAATTTCTGTCCCGCCACAAGTTTTGTTGACGAATTTCAATTACTACGTGACCTCGACAACTTTGCTCGAAATTTAAGATTGCGGGAATACTTCTTGGACAAAACTTCTAGCTCCAACACCTCTCAACAGCGTGCAACAAGCGACTGGACACCAAAAGCTAACCGTGATGATTGTCTTGACTTATTCATAGCCGCTGTGCAAAAAGACATAATGCGGGAATATCGTAGGCAGGCGGGAAGACGGGATAACCTCACTAAATCCGAACGGGCTAGCTTAAAAACCCTGAGCAATAGGCCAGACATAACAATAAAACCAGCCGATAAAGGAGGAGCAATTGTGATTCTTAGCACCTCTGAATACATCCGAGAAGGAAACCGCCAACTAAATGACTCGAAGTTTTATGAACCTCTCGCGGATGACCCTACGGTGCACCACACTCAGATTGTGACCTCGGTTCTTAAGGATCTCCTAGACGAGGGCAGAATAACTGCTAACGAACATAAATTAATGAAACCGGTACAGCCTACTCCGGGCCGCTTCTACATGCTCCCTAAGATTCACAAACCTGGTAACCCAGGGCGTCCAATCATATCCGGAATAGGTACAGTAACCGAACCCATATCAGGATATGTAGACAGTTTAATTAAACATATACCTACAAGTCTTGATTCGTACATTAAAGACACAACTCACTTCTTAAGAGAAATATCAAATTTATGCATACCAAAAGAATCGTATCTCGTTACACTCGATGTGTCATCGCTGTATACGAATATCCCACATGATGATGGAATACTCTCTTTAATTGACATGTACGAACTCCACAAACAACCGGACACCCCAGATGGACGAATCCCGGACAAAAGCTCACCGAACAAAAGCTCACTGGACAGAAGCTCACCGGACAAAAGCTCACCCATTCTTTCACAGACCCGGACAAAAGCTCACCCCTATTTTCACAGACCCGGACAAAAGCTCACCACGAGAAAATTTCATGTTGGTCTTAACACGAGTGCGGACAACTTAGGTGCATGCGCGCGGCACAAAAAGGCAACGATAAATTAAATCTGACAGGCGAATGGTTTGCTGATTTTAATAGAAACAAGTTTATTTATCGATTGGTTAGAAGCGAATGCAGTCCTCCCCACTAGCTCCAGCAGTATTGGTAGATCTCGATGTACATGCAAGCCCTCGCAAATATTTCTAAGACGATTCTGCAGGTGCAGAGTAATTTTTCGCACCCGCTTTACTGTAGGCTCACCTCTCCGGGCTTTTGTCAATGCCGTGGCAACGAGCTCCTGATTTTGCTGTAGCTTCTGGAACCCGGTACTCTTTCGCAGGTATTCATCCGGTCTTTATCTTGAAGAGCGGTGTCGTACATATTCCACCGTACCGGGGGAAACTCCGGTCGCCGTCGGCGCAGAGTCAGGCGGAGGGAAAAATTCGCTCTGGGTGCCGCTGCAGATGGAACAGAAGCATAAAGAAAGAGGCCGTTGACATACGTGCAATCAAAGTAGTCCAGCAGGTAGCCGATGTCACCGGTAGACTTTTCCCTGGTGGTTAGTTCTTGTGGAACAAGCTGTGGTGGAAGGAACCTGAGCCTATCTAAAATCCCGCACAATTTTCTAAACTGGTCATCTGTCTTGTACTTTTCCAAAAGGCCGAAATCCCGTTCTTTCAAAGTATTTTTAACAAAATTCGTAACTCAATGGTGGATGAGGTACAAGTCTCCTAAAAATGGTCCCATGTCCATTGCGTCCGCCCTTTATTTCAGCCCGTGTTTCGCCCGGGTATAAAAAAAAAAAAAAAGAAATCGAGGTGAGCTTTTGCCCGGGTCTGTCAAAAAACGGGTGAGCTTTTGTCCGGGTCTGTCAAAAAACGGGTGAGCTTTTGTCCGGTGAGCTTTTGTCCGGTGAGCTTCTGTCCGGTGAGCTTTTGTCCGGTGAGCTTTTGTCCGGTTACCAGATGGACACGTCGTCGCTACCCTAGCGAGGCTTGTCTTAGAACTAAACACGTTCGAATTTAACAATAAATACTTTAGGCAGGTTAGCGGAACCGCGATGGGCACCAAAATGGCCCCGAACTATGCCAACATATTCATGGGAAAATTAGAATCTCAGTTCCTTTCTGAATGTCCCGTAAAGCCGCTAATATACAAAAGGTTTATAGATGATATATTTATTGTATGGTCGCACACTGAGGAGGAGCTGGTGGACTTCATAGGTCGATACAATGCTGCTCATCCGAGCATCCGCTTTACACATTCGTACTCTCAAACCGAAATAAACTTCCTAGACGTCAACGTTAAGATAGACGAAAGTAAACTCGCCACGAGCCTGTACCGTAAGCCAACAGATCGACAGCAATACCTTCATTACCAAAGCGACCACCCACACCATTGCAAGAACAGTATTCCCTATAGCCAAGCTCATCGTTTCAAACGAATTTGTTCAAAAGAGACAGATTTTGATGCGAGCAGTCAAAATTTAAAGTCAGTGCTAGAGAAACAAAAGTATCCACCCCGTATAATCGACGATGCCATCAGAAAAGCCAAACAACTGAACCGCGCAGACCTCATCAGCCCACGCCCCACGCAAAGCGACACACAACGCACAAATCTATGTCTAACTTATAGCATAAACCATCCTAATGTAAACAATGTCTTGAGACGACATTATAACATTCTCGAACAAAGCGAGTGCCTTAAACGCGCGTTTCCATCCGCCCCAGGGGTAGTCCACAGACGATCGCGTAACCTCAAAGACGCGCTAGTAAACTCTCGGATAAATTCATCGCCACCACCTAACGAATGTAGGCCTTGCAGGCACCCAGGGTGTCTAATCTGTAAACAGATGCAGCACACAAGCACGGCCAGCAGCACGCACTCGCAGTTCTCGATCAAAATTAAAGGGAACTTAACATGTGCCTCGTCGAATGTCATTTACTTATTCGAGTGTACGGTATGCAAAATGCAATACATAGGGCAGACTAGAACGGCATTTAGACTGCGCTTTAATAATCACAAATCTCACGCCATAAATCTTCCGGCACTGCCTTTATCCAAACATCTCGCTCTCCCAAAACATTCGTTTGATAAATTGTCAGTGACGCTCCTAGAATCTGGATTTAAATCAAATCGCGAACGTGAACAGCGTGAATCCTACCTAATTTACCGATTTAACACTATTAAACAAGGAATAAACGAAAGCCCCGGTACTCTGGCATCGATTAAAATGCTAACAGACGAATAACAACAGCAATCAAAACACTTTTTTTTTTTTTTAATTTTGTTGTTAACAGTGGTACTGTGTTTGGGGCCGGAACTGGACCATCAACTTTTCTTTTATTTCCAGGTTCTGATATCCATTGTTTTTCTTTTTACTTCTAGGTTTAACATTGTTCCCTTCCAGGTTTGACTCATGCATGCCTGCATGCACACAAGTGACCGTGCCGCCCCTTTTTGTTTGTTTTTTCTTTTGTTTTTTGAGACAGCACTTTAGTTTGCTCTTGTAACTTTCGTCTATTGTACGCTATCGTCTATATAGGTCACCGCTGCCGGCCCGGACCCAAAGTCACCCTGCGCCCCCTCTCAAGAAGCTACAACCGTCATCCCGCCGTCCTTGAAACTTGGCACCGACCGTCAAGCTTCTTCACCCGGATAAGAACTGCCCTACGCTTCCCTCTCTCGAAAGCTTCAACCGTCACCCCTCCGAAATTTGGACTCGACCGTAGCATTGTATAAATACCACCCGCGTTCATCTGTAAAAGTTCTTCCTGACGAAGGCCGGACTCCGGCCGAAACGTCGAAGATTAAATCGTCCGTTGTTGCTGTTTTCACTAAGGGTTTTTTTCTTCTCAGTTTTATACCCACGCCTTCGGCCTCCCGCCACCATTCCCGTTATATATATATATATATATATAGGGTGTTTCAAAAAACGCTGGCCAAACCGCTCCTTCGAAAACTACTCATCGCAATGAAAAAGAGGCTTGTGCCGTTTTTGTCCTGGGCCAGGGGCCAATTTAGGCAAATTATTAAAGTCCGGGATAATTACATTGTTAATTATTTTTGCGCAATTAACCTCTTTAGTATTGTGTTTAAGGGTATGGTTTCAATTAGAAAATTGCTCAGCATCATCGAAAAACAGTAACAACAAATTGGAGAACGATAGAAGGCACGCGAAGCATTTTACTGCTTTCTGAAAAACCGCAGAAATTCGACGGGTTTTTAAGTTTCGGTTTGCTATTGGAGCGCGTCTCGGCCCCGGCGGCACCGTGCCCCGTGGAGAGATAGTGCAACCCACCTCTGTTGCGCGACGCAGCAGAGGTTGGTTGCACTATCTCTCCACGTCCCTCCAGACCCCTCGTCAACTTTGAATTTTAAAAGTATAGAGAACAAAAGAGAGGGTAATCCCAGATTCACCAGCTCTTCTTGACTAACGTTTTTTCGAGCGCGTCAGTAGAACGACCCTGCAGCGTCGCCGGATTTGTATTCTCAAGGAAGCGGGGAACATCACTGATGAAAACTTTGAGAGGCAGCCACTGCTTAAGTGCAACGTCTACCGAAAAGAAAACGATAAACCGCGGAACAAAAGCAGTCGTGTCGTCGATGTAACGAGAAAAGTAACGTGCTACATTTGAGGTAAAGTAATGCGTTATTTTTGAAAATAGGTAACGAGTAACGTGTTTAGTTACTTTTGGAGCGAGTAGCGAGTAACGGAATTTAGTTACTTTTCTTGGGTAACGTGTACATGTCTGGAAAGCACAGCGGAAAACAAGCATTTTTTTTAATAAATACAGACAGGGTAGAAAAACCTGTACACCCCCCATTTAATATGACCACACCGAATCAACAAATCCTTAGTACTATGCCCCCCCCCCCCCTTTTTCCGCAACGGTGAGAAATACCTATTCTGTATACTTCCCGGAAATTATCGATTCTTTTTTCTTTTTTTATGTAATCCAAGCCACCACCCGACGAACATTAAGATGTGTCTCACACGTTCACAGATTGCAGTTTTCTCGAAATTAAAATGCAGGGCTTGATTGGGCATGGCGAAGTGAAACCAACCACGATGCTGACCGAATCCGTCCTTTTCGCTGCTCAGGCGTTCCTGTTCTGCTGCGGTCTCGCTAGCCCTGCTGGCCTGCCGCCGCTGCTCCGATGCCCTGCTGCTGCGTCGTCATCTCCGTCCTTATCTGACCTCATGCCAGTACCTTCACGCCTGCCGGAACCCTATCTTCCCATCGACATCGGCGTGGCGCTGCGATCAGTGACGTCACCTTCGGCGGGAGCTATAAACACCGGCCTACAGCACTTCCAGTTCATTGGGCATGGCGAAGTGAATCCAACCACGATGCTGACCGAATCCGTCCTTTTCGCTGTTCAGGTTCGTTACGCACATTGCTCAGTAAGATCTAGCAATAGGTTTCTTGTTATTTTGCCATGCCCAGGCACTTGGATGTGTATCATGTATGATTGCTTTCTTGTTTGTCGGCTCCTGCTTTGTGGGGACGTTGAATCAAACCCTGGCCCCGACAGTGATTGCTTGTTAGATAACATTCTCAAAGGACAAGCTGAGATCCTTAATGGTATTCACGACTTGAAGTCACAGCTAGTTGCTTCCGATGCAGTAATAGCCTCCCTTCGTACTAAAGTAACTGAGCTGGAAAGACTCCTGCAACTCATGAGCTCTTCTACATCCAAAATAGATGGTCTCGACAGCACGTTAAGTTTGCTCCAGACTAACACAGCACAACAAACTGAAAAACTTGTTGATCTTGAGGACCGTAGTCGTCGCTCTAATTTAGTGATTTATGGATTACCAGAGCCAAATAATGAAACTGACCTTCAGCTTAAAGATCACGTAGTCGGGGAACTGTTTGAAAAGAAACTTGATGTGAAATGTTGTTCAATTGGTAGAATTCACCGACTCGGTCGAAAGAAAGCTAATCGTCCGGTCATTTTGTACCTCCAAGATTATAACGAAAAGCAGGCTATACTGAAGAACGCTAAAAAACTGAAAGGCACGCACATTTTCATTGAAAATGACTATTCACGTTGCACACTTCGAAAGCGTAAGCTGCTGTGGGAGAGTGCCAGGAGTGATAAAGCTGATGGAAGGCATGTCTTTATGGTTAACGATAAACTTCGCATTGATGACGACACGTTTATATGGGATGACAGCAAGAATGCACGGGTTAAAATTTCATCTACGCACCACCAACCTCAAAGCACGTGACATCACCGGCACTCTCCACCACAGTACTTGCGCCTTCTAAACATTAATGCCAGAAGCATAATAAACAAAACTGTGGAGCTTGAAAGTGTAATGCTTTGTCATGATCCTCACGTGAGAGTATTAACTGAGACGTGACTAAGCGATGAAATCGATGACCGTGATATAGTTGCTGGCTCATACAATATATACCGAAGAGATAGATCCTCCCGTGGTGGCGGTGTAGCCGTCATTTTAAAAAGCAGCCTATCTGCTGTAGTGCTAGATCAAATGACTGATCATGAAAGCCTGTGTCTTCGTGTTACTTACGGGAAGGAGTCATTCATCTTGATCGCTGTATATCGCTCACCCTCATCAAGCAATGAATACCTGGCTAGGCTTTATGATTATATGCTGAAGTATTCCAAGAGCTGCATGCTATTGGTTGGTGATTTTAATTTACCTAACGTTGATTGGCATAATTTATCATCCTCCTCACCCTCTGACCAAACCATTTTCGACATTGTGTTTGCCTGTGACCTTTCTCAAGCAGTTAATGTACCCACACGCGTCCAGGGTGATTCATCGTCCATTTTAGATCTTGTCCTTTATAGTAGGTCTCTGTCTGAGGTACAGGTATCAGTGGAGGATGGTTTGTCCGACCATAAGCTTGTTTCTTTCTCCTGCCTCATGGGCAGCTCGGATGATTTTGTGGCCCAGAAGCGCAAAACTATTAAAGACTTTTCTAGGGCGAATGACGAATCTGTTCGAGATTACCTTGAGTTATCCTTAGATACATTTTCTGGGAACGACGTTAATTATTTATGGAATAAATTTAAATCAATCTGTCATTTTTGTCTTCGAAACTTTATTCCTAATAAAAGTAAATATGTGCGCCGCAAAAACCCCTGGATGACACGCGAAATAATTCATCTAGTACGGAAAGTAAAAAGAAACCGTAGAAGTCGAGTTCACAGTTCCTCCCTCCCCTGCCTAAAGCGAGCACTAGCAGCTAAAATTCGCACAAGTAAACAGTTCTATCATTCCAATACACTCACACGATTCCTTAAGACAGATCCAGCGAAGTTCTGGCGACACCTCAGCTCAAATCAACAAAAAACTGTCGATTATGTCAAAATTGGGGAAATGTTGGTTCACGACAAACAACAAATAGCTACGGAGTTTAATCTTTTCTTTCAGTCAGTGTTCTCAAAGTCTTACACTAGACATTCCTCCTTTAACGAAGAAACTGAATTAAGCTCAGAGTTCATCACGTTTGAAGGTATCTTTTCTATGCTACTTAACCTCAAACCTAAATCGTCAAATGGTCCTGATGATATACCAAATGCATTTCTTCGTCGTTACGCTGAGTGGATTTCTAGATTCCTTGTTGTTATCTTCCAGATATCATTTTCATGTGGCATTGTTCCCTCAGATTGGCGAATTGCTCGGGTTGTACCCGTTTTTAAAAAAGGAGACCGTACAATGTTAACAAATTATCGCCCAATTTCACTCACCAGCTCTTCGTGTAAACTACTGGAACATATAATTTCTAATTACATCAATGATTTCCTCGATAAACATGAAATAATCTCGCCTTTTCAGCATGGGTTCCGAAAGGGACTTCTACTACTACTCAGCTCATTTCAACTATTCATTCTTTTGCTTCTATAGTAGATGGGCCTGGTCAAGTCGACGTCATCTTCCTTGACCAGGCCTATCTACTATAGAAGCATTTTAGCAAAGCCTTCGACAGAGTTCCTCATTCCGGTCTTATATACATACGAAATGAGATTGGCCTTCCCAGCACAGTTGTTCAATGGATTTCATCTTATCTTTAAATGCGAAAACAATTCGTCGATGTAGTCGGTCATCATTCCGATCCTCTTCCTGTAATTTCGGGTGTTCCGCAAGGGAGTGTCCTTGGCCCTCTTCTTTTTTCAATTTTTATTAATGACCTCACTTTTTGTATAGATAAAAGCGTGAGTATTCGTTTATTTGCGGACGACTGTCTATTGTTCAAGGATATTAACTCTACTAGGGACCAAGCTGTTCTGAACGAAAGTCTTAATGCAGTTTCTAGCTGGTGCGATCGTTGGGAGATGAAACTTAACCAAGAAAAGTCCTTGTACATGCGCATCACTAACAAAAAGTCCTCTCATCAGTATGAATACTTTATTGGTGAGAATTACATCTCTCGGACGATGAGCTTTAAATATCTTTGTATAACAATTTCTAGCAACTTATCTTGGTCCTCACACATTGAACACGTTTGTGCAGCTGCCCGTCGAAAACTAGGTATGATAAGGCACAAGCTTAAGCACGTGCCTTCTCATATGAAACTTTTAGCCTATAACACATTGATAAGAACGAAGTTAGAATACGCCTGTACAGTCTGGGATCCATTCACAAAAAAGATATCAAGATACTGGAAGATGTTCAAAAGCAAGCAGCTCGTTTTATATTTAATCGCTACCACCCGCATGACTCACCTGCTACCTTAATTCAAAGTAACAACATCATCTCTCTTGAATCACGAAGGAAGCTAGCTAGACTAAACTTTCTTTATCAACTCTGGTTTAAAAAACTCCGGCTTGAATCGTCGTCCTTTCTTCACCCATCATCGACTAGGCGCACAAGGCATGACCATCCGCATAAAATAACTCCAGTATTCGCTCGAACAAATGCATTTAAATACTCCTTCTTTCCCAGAACCATAACAGAATGGAACAACCTACCTCATCACATATTTATATCTGACAATGTTTTGGAGTCGATTGAGCGTTTGTTTGATGTGTAACTCTTTTTGCATTGTGTTTTATTTTCCTGTTCCCCACTACCGCCACCCCTCCCAACTTTGTTGTGAGCTATTACATGTGCTTTATTACAATTTTTGCATAATTTTCCCCTGTTCCCCTCTCCCATTTTACAGATTACCTGGTGTTGCGTTTTTTTTTTTACTCCACTTTTGTAACCCCCAATCCTGCTTGGGCCGCAATTGGCCTGCAGTATTCCTAAATAAAAAATAAATAAAAAAAGACCGAATAGTCAGCAGTAAACTAAAGATTGTATACACGAGACTTCCTCAATTTCTGTTTTTCTAGATATACCAGAATAAAAAGCTTTGCTCTTTTTATACACGCTTTGCGGCGGAATTTCATGGGCACCGCCGTAATCGACGTTTAGTTTGTGTTTCCTTTTATTTTAATTACTTCGTTCCATCATTACCGCACCACGACAGGATATTGCCATTTTAGATTTGACCATGTCCTTCTACCCAGCAGCATTGGCCCTCGTGGGGGTCCGTCGACACCCGCTTCAGTGGCTTGGTACATCGATAAGAGAAGAGAAGGTCAGCAACGGCGGCTGCAATCTGGCGTGTGTGCAAAGCGTCTATAATACAGTGGCTCTTGTGTTCCGAATAATAAAATACAGGTCGAATGAGCGTGGCACCGATATTGAACATAAAGTATCTCGGTACTACCTTTTCTCCTTTTTTTTTTTCCTTTTTGTTTTTGTTTGGGGGGGAGGGAGGAAGGAGGAGAGGGCAGGGGTTTATCTACCTACTTGCAACTGGTGAAATGAGAATATAAAATTATCCTGTTGACAGGCGTCTAACGAAGAAACTTCCTTTCTTCACAATTTCTAGTTTTGTGTTGCTCAATTTGCGAAAAACGTTACGGAACTCACCTTTGACGAAATTCAGTCCTTTCCGGTGTGAGTCGGCGAAAAGCGCGGCACAACGTGCGACGACTGAATGCAAGCATCACTGCACCTCTCTTCGAAAAACACGAAAGCACAATACGCCAGAGGTGGGATGTCGACGACGACGCGAACTGAGCTTCCAGCCTGTGAATCGACGGTGCAATATCGTTCCTCGCACCCGCGTCTCACGGGGGGTGTCTGTTTTAGCTACGCCCCATCGGGGAGGAGTTGTTGACACTGACTGGCCAAAGTCCACGACTGTGGAGATAGCCAATCGCCGGCACTGTGGAAAGGGAAAGAGCAGAGCCGACGAGATGGTAGGACTTTTACAACTCTAAACGGCCGGCTGGCTGTAGGTGTACGTATAGGCAGCACATAGCGCATGTGCGTGCCTCACGTGAACAGATGTTTTAATAGGCTATTCTGGAAAAATACTACGCTCCCATCGTCTTTGCAATGCACTAGAGCCATCTGATGTGCGGCATCTGAAAAAAAAAATGCCCAGGACTAGAAAAAAATTATTTGACACCATGGGATATCTGTACGAAGGCAGGACGATGACAAAATAGGATTTGTGCAGGTTCTCATTTCTTTTGTGTTCTGAACTCACGGGGATAAATAGGAATGAAATCATTGTTTAGAGCTCTCAGCAAACAAACTATGCTTCTGAAGTGCTAAATTCCTCACTACGGCATTCATTAAATAATCTCTGTGTAAATAATGTGGGTCTGGACTTCCTAACATTTAAAGACTTGAGGTTGCATGTTTGACTGTACGCGTACATGACCTTGGCAAGGTATGTGATATTTTTTTGCGGTATTTAATCTTCCCTAGGAGTACGATTCTCTTATTTTTTACCTTTGTCTGTTCTAGTGAGTATGTTGTTTTTATGTGTGTTCTTTCTTCGCTTGCTTCTGACCATAGTAGGGGCCCGAGGATTCGTCAAGCTGTACATGACAGCTTTTGTCTTGGGTTCCCTATCACAACCGACAGATATAAGCATTATTATTATTATTATTATTATTATTATTATTATTATTATTATTATTATTATTATTGTCAATGCTACCTTCGTCAGAAATTTGGTGATTTATTTCAACAACAACTTGACAAGAATAAACAAGGACCTGTTCTGGCAAGCCAGAACCAAAGGCAGGGACAAATCCTACACAATTGAGTAACGGTTAAGAGTTGAGCTTGTTGGTACATACTTCTAATTATATCAGCTTGAACTTTAGAAATATCTAGAACACAAAGACAGAAGGGACAGGATATGGCACACAGCTGACTACCAACGCTAAAACTAAACTAAAAAAGCGTTGGTAGTCAGCTGTGTGTCATATCCTGTCCTTTCTGTCTTTCGGTTCTAGATATTTCTAAAGTTCAAGCTGATATAATTACACCTGCACAATTGTTTGGGTAAAAAACGCAACTATTTTTGCAAAAAAAATAACGAAAACTCGACGGCAGTGCGCATCTCTAGCACTAGGGATTTACAAAAAATAGTATGATAATGGCAAACCCAGTGGTACTTTCTGGCTTTCCTTAGTTTCTTGACCTTTTCCCGCCTAGTGCTAGTGCGCTCCCTGTACTACATGCCAACATAAAAAGCATTAGAAAATATTGGGATGAATTTCAGTTGATTGCTTGAGCAGTCCAGAACTCTGTCGACGTTTTCGTGTTAACCAAAATAAATGTTCGGGAGGTTTTTACTTCACAGGATCAGCTTTTTTTTTTTTTTCACCGGGATCTGACAGCTTCTTTTTGACGCGTGACGCAGCGAGTGGAGGAGGAATAGCCGTGTATGTAAACAAAACATGGTCAGTAGTAGATTTAGCGGTCTTTTTTTAATCATGCCGAGTGTCTCTCGCTGAAGTTAAATAAAAACAATTCGAAATATCTTTATCTTCGGTTTATAGGCCGCCTTCAGAAAATGTGAACAAATTTCTAGAGAAGTTAAATACTAATTTAGAAAATGTAGCTTCTACCAGTAAACTTTGCATCGTGAGTCACCTAAACATTGACGTAATGAAGCCTTCAAGATCATTCGTATGTTACTATTCAAATATTCTCGCAAACTATGGCATCGAATGCATAATAATAGTACAGACACGAGAGGAACACCTGTCCGATAAATTGGTTTCGTCTTGCATTGATCATATAAACGTTAGAAACTCTGGTATACCTGGAACATCGGCAGTAATCTTGCGAAAATTGGTGGATCATTACTTCGTGGCGTGTCGCATTAACTTTTGTGATATTTCAGGAAAACTTATAAAACAGGAAAAAGAAACAACAATAATCGTGGATTCCCGTCAGTTTGATAAATTAATTTCCTCTTCTAATTGAAATCTATTTATTGAAAATTTTAATTACCAGGATGGATATCTTAAGCGAATAGATATTTTGTCTGATTTCAAATCCATGAGCGTTAAAACAATAACTCTAAGAAAACGCAGGCAGAAGCAATCTTGGCTTACTACAGACGTTTTATCTGAGATCAAAGAGAAAGATATGTTATGGGCATGATGTGGCCGTTTCCCGAAAGATAAAGAATTGCGTTTGCAATACCAAAGTTGTAGAAATCGTGTAAATGCCACAATTTGCTCCAGAAAACGCCAGCATTTTCAAAATAAGTTTCATAGATCACGTTTTGATATTTATAAAACCTGAGCTTTGGTAGATGAAGTTAAGGGAATTTCAAACAAGTCTTCGATAGATGACTCAATTACCAAGCATTTCGGAACCGACTTGCAATCGGTTACTGGCACTTTTAATTGCTTGCTTGCTTCCGTGTTAGGTGTATCAAACGACGAGAATATCACTCCAATTAACTTCAACCGCTCTTGCTTCGCCTCAGTATTCTTGCCAAACTTGACATTACAGAGTTTGCGTAATCTTGTATTTAGTTTTAAGCCAATAAGGCTCCCAGAGCTGATAATATTGGTATCAGCGACGTACGGCGAAATTTCGACGTTCTGTCTAATATTCTGCTGTACGTACTGAGTGGAACTATCAGCTCAGGGGTCATTCCAGTTGTTCTAAAAAGTGCCATTGTCAGACCGCTTTACAAAGAAGGAAAACATGATAGCGTAGAATGTTACAGACCAATATCTGTCCTCTCGCGTTTATCTTTAATACTTGAGAAACGCCTTTTAGAAGCAATGACGGCGTTCCTGGGAAAGTTTTATCTTTTTTCGCCGTCCCAGCACCCCGGGACGTGGCACGGACGGCACGGAGTCACTTCTCGAAAATTTTGTGGACTAAGTTACACGACACTTTGGAAAACAACAAATATGCCTGCGCTCTTTTTTATACGTTTCTAAGGCGTTCAACTCTATCAGTCACAAAATATTAATCAAAAAGTTGTTTGACTACGGGATTAGAGGTCCTTTCTCTAATATATTTCAAGACTTTCTGACGAAACGGACACAGCGGGTTTCTGTCAGCAATACCTGGGACGCCAAAGTATTTCTTAAAGCCGGAGTTCCTCAAGGTTCTGTTTTGACTCCTCTTCTGTTTACTCTGTATGTGAACGATCTCGCTAAGGCGATGTCAGGTGGTGACATCTTTCAATACACAGATGATACGTTGTTACTTTCCAGCCATATGAATTTGCGCAGTGCACTTAAGATGCTTTAAGTTAATGCTAGAAAGGTAATGGACTGGTTTCAAACAGATCTTATCAAAATTAATGTTCAAAAAACAAAACTTATGTGTTTCTGCAGCCCATTAAAACGTAAATACCCTGATTTTCCATTTGTGCTCCACACGTCAAAGTGTGCTAGCTGCAGCTACTCACCTATTGAATATGTTTACTCAGCGAAATACTTGGGGTTATATTTTGATAGTGACATGTCCTGGAGCTCACATCTTAGCTATGTTGCTAAAAAGCTCCGAAGTGTATCGTGTCGTGTATCGTGTCGTGTATATATCGTGCACGTCATATTCTACAAAATCATTTCTTCCTTTTTTCTGTTCAAAAGATGTTGGTCAACTCTTTAGCCTACGGTGTTTTATGTTACGGCATCACAGTCTATGCAAACTGTTCAATGATTTGGCAGAACAAAATCGATAGTATATTGAGGGGAATTCTAAGGGACGTAGCTTAATACGCTCCTCTTGATACCCGAAGTGACGAAATGTTTTTTGCTTTGCGCCTGCTGCGTTTTGCAGCTCTTTTTAAGAGAAGTGTCATTATGAAGCATTATTGGATTAGCACCTTTAAGACCCCCCGTCTTTCTGAGCGTATTCTAAGGGACGGTGAACGATTTATTATTCCTCGTGTTTATATATATGTACCAAGTACGGAAAACGATTGCGCTCGTTTGATGTGCCTGAACTTTTTAATAGTTTACCTGATTTCTTTTTAGAGTTGAACTCGAAACGTCAATTAAAGAGACAGCTAAAAACAATATACTAAATTTATACTTTTATCCCTACATTAGCTCCTTCAAGTGACTGTCAAATACTATTTTTCTTTTTGTCGTGTTTTTGCTTTTTTGATTGAAATTGTCTTTGTAGCTCTAAGACATTCTAGATCATGTACGGTTTTCTTTATTTGTATTATTCAGTGTTGTAGTGCTATCGTTGTTCTTTCAGTGTTATATATGACCTTGTTTCTTCGTAAGAGATCCTTCTTGGTGTTCAGTTTTCTTCACTTGTATTCTTATCCTTTCAGATTTTTAATTTTTTTTTCCTTTCTGTATATCAAATATTTGATGTTTTTTTATTCTGTTTTCATGTGAATAGTTTGGGTTTTTCTACGCCGCTGCCGGGTCCAGTCCCACAAGCCGCTATTGGCTTTTTGACGGACCCGCATTTGTATATGCTGTATTCATATTTGTGCAATAAAATTATTATTATTATTATTATTATTATTATTATTACTTGTTGTCCTACGGTCTCCTGTTTCGTGTCTACTGTTACTGCCTCGTTTTTATTTTATTCTACTAATTACTCATGCACTGCCTAGTATTATGCTTAAAAATGTATCTTCTTTTCTCTGGAGATGTGTATAATGTTTTTTTTTTATCCACCAGTGTAGAAGCTCCAAGACCTCAGAGTTGTTCCTGGGCACTGTATAATAAAGATTGATCGATTGGTTTATAATTATTATTATTATTAAAAATAATGTAACTTGATGGCTTCGTCTCAGTTTGCCTTTTCTAGGCTATCGGATTTTTCGAGCCTTAAAGGGATGCTTAACCGAAATCTGGATTCCCCAAAACACGCGGCAAAAGCGTGCAACGGGATGCTACAAACACCAAAACATCACTCATACAGCGATATCTCGAACGGATGACCGTATATTTTAAAAAAAAGAGGCGCATTCGGGAGAAATGTTGACGTCATGTTTCTCCGAGAAGGAGAGAGATGGGCCTCGCGTCTTCTCCGCCTCGCGGCCTTGAGGGAGTGAAGTGAAGAGAGGAGGAAACTAGGTATCTTGACGGTCACGCGCCTCGTCGGCCTGGTTTAATCTCGACTTCTTTTTTTCCAAAAATACGGCCGTCCATTTGAGATATCGCATTACTAGTAGTGTTGTAGGGATTGTAGCGTCTAGCCTACATCTCCAGCATTGTTTTTTTGAAATCCAAATTACGGTTCACCATCCCTTTAAGAGTAATTTCGCCCTTAGCGACGGCATCACATATACTGTGGTACACGTAAATATTCGCAGCATTAGAAAATATTGGGACCAGCTCTGTTTTTTGATAAAAGATGTCATCGCCGACGTTGATGTGTTTGTATTATCGGAGATCAACGCTCACGAGGAATCAACTGAATGTTATCATCTCGATGGTTTTAACCAATTTTGTTTCACGCGACATGGCAGAAGAGGAGGCGGTAAAGCCGTATTCGTTAAGAATGGGTGGCACGCAGAGTGTCGGGATTTCACGTTCGAAGCAGCCGAATACTTAGCCCTAAAAAGAACAAACTCACAATGCAGTTTCTTTCTGCTTGCTCTGTACAGACCGCCATCTGAAAGCATTGTCAGCTTTATTCGGGAGCTCCGGACGGCACTCGAGGGTCTGGAGGCTGAACGGTGTTTATGCGTTACGGGAGATATCAACATTGATACGCTGGCACTTTCTAAAAGCCACGTGGTGGATTACTTCAATTTGCTTGCGGAGTTAGGAGTTGACTGCCTTCTTGACTCGGCCACAAGAGAGGAGCATCTTTCGAACAAGTTGGTGTCAACCGGTATAGATCATTCGAACATAAGAGCGCCTGAGGCTTTAATCAGGTCAGCCGCGATTTACCAGAAATTGGCAGACCATTTCTTTGTTGCGTCTCGCTGTGCTTTTGGGGAGAATCTGCAGGAGCGCTCCCAACCCCGACGAACTATCACTATAGTTGACTGGAAACGTTATGATGAGCTTATCAGGCGTTTCCACCTGACGAGCTCATCAGGTGGAAACGCCTGATCTTGTTAGCTCGTCAAGTACATCCGAACTTTACAACAGGATTACTGAAGTTCTAAATTCCTTAAAGCTGAATTGCACAAAAGAGGTGAGAGTTCGAAAACAAAAACCTTACCTGCCATGGTTGGATGCTGGCATTTTGGCTGCAGTTAAGCAAAAGGAGCTGGCATGGGCTCGCAGCAGGAATAATCCCCACAGTGAACAGCTAAGACAAGACTTTAAGATAGCCAGGTTAGCGAGCACACCCACCGTTCCCAGTCGGTCCAATTAAAGTCCGTATTCAAAATTCAGTGTCGAGGCACTTCTTCCGCTCTCTATCCCAAAAGGGACCCCAGGGTGGCTGAACCGCTACTCCCCGGTAGCGGTCATCACAGCGGGATTCCTGTACGGGCAACCCTCGAATTGGAGATCTGTTTTGGACGCGATGCATTTTCACTTGCAAACGACTTTAATGCTTATTTCGCTTTGTTTTCGGGAGTTGCCAGCGACCGGGAGGAAAGACCCTAACCTTGAAGAGAAGCGTTGCTCCGTCTGCTTTCCTTCCGTGCTTGGACAGGCAGGACTTGTATTCTTTAATCTCTGGCCTCAGCTCTAACAAACCCGCTGGTGGCGACAACATTGGAATGGGTGAGCTCCGAAGAAACTTGGACGCCTTGTGTAATGTGCTATTCATTATTCTAAACGAAATACCAACTTCTGGTTGCATTCCGGTCAACCTAAATACTGCAACGGTTAAGCCTGTATTCAAGGGTGGGACTAATCTTGCCTTCGTTGTCTAAAAGTTTGGAGAAGCATCTGTTCAACGTTATGACCTCATTTTTTTTAGAAGCATCACCTTATGTCATCCTGCCAATATGATTTTGTCAAAGGTCGCGGCACACAGTCTCTACTGGAAGAGCTATCGGACGTGTTGAACACCAGTTTTTACAATAATCAAATATCTTGTACTCTGTTTCGTGATGTATCCAAGGCGTTCGACGCAGTTAGTCATGACATACTGCTTCAAAAACTGAATCTTTATAGTTTCAGGGGTCCATTTCTTTCCCTTCTTATACTAACCTTTTAACCAAACGGTCTCAGGTGACTTTGGTTGGCGACAGAAAAAGTTCTAGGGCTTGGCTGAGAACGGGAGTGCCGCAGGGCTCTATTTTGTCACCTCTATTATTTAACATTTATGTTAAAGACGTGCAATATGTTGTATTCAGAACTTTACCCTTTATCAGTACGCGGACGACACCCTGCTTTTACCTTGCCATATGCAATATAGTACCGCGATAGATACGCTACATGATGACGCTATATACACCTTTCCAAAAAACACTCGACCCCAGGGGCAACAAACTGTTTTCGAGCCCAGTCACTGAGTTTGCGGCTAAACCCTCACCGGCGTCCCTCCTAACCCTAACCGAGTGGACTGTGATTTCAATAGACCTTTTCCACAAGGGCGCCGCCATCTTGGATTGTCGTCACTTTCAGTATGGGCGAGAACATTGTTTTTGCCGTCGCCACGCCAATAGAAGGCATTCAGGATATAAGCGTAACCGTCACACATTCTCGTTTGGCCTCCCCTCTATTTTCCTACTATTTGCAGGTTGAAACGTTTTATTATTTTTTCGTTGCCCATACCGGATACGCTTATTTGGTGGCAGGGGACGAGAGTACACGAGAAAGGTCAATAGACGCAGTTTCAAACGCTGCTGGCGGCTAAATTCTCGTCTTTTCCCGCTATAGTTTGTGTTTCATGCTACATGTATTTTCCCGAGTACATTGAGGAAGCATTGTGCCACATTAAAAAAAAAAAAAAAGCAAAAAAGAAAAAAAAAAAGAAAAAAAAACTGTACACTATTTTAGTTGGGTACGCGCGGAACCCAGGGATCCTGGGTTCGAGCCCCACCCCTGCCCGCTTCGATCTGGATGAGCATCGTACCGGCGTGCGGTCGTGTATCACTACTGCGTGATGCACGTTTAAGACCCCAGGCTAGCGGTTGTACCGCACTGGCTAAATTTCTCATCTACAGCTGGAAGACTCGTCGCCCCTGTGAGGCAGACCAAGTTCTAGGCTGTATAAACACACACACAACCCAATTTTTTTTTTTTTGGGGTACGCGCGCGACAGAACGGATGCGAATGGAACGTATAGTTCTAGTTATTTGTTTTTTTTTCTTGCGATAAGCTTTGACGGCGCCACGGGATTCGCCACATGTGAAACGACAAAGCGCTTTGAAGTCAAAAATAAATTGCAAAAGAAGAGGGCCAACAGGCATACCTTTTTCACGCTCACAAATAACGTTTACCGATGGAGAGGACACGGACATACAATTGAGCAGGTGTTAACATTCGAACTATATATCGTATGTACCACACGATACAGCGTTATCCGAAAAGAATTTATTTGAGAAAGATCTCAAATAACACAGTCACATTCGACGACAGCCACATCTTGACGATCGGACGGAATCCGAGATGACTTCGTTTTGGGGTACGTTTTGGAGACAGCTTCCTTTTTTCGCAACCGCACCAAGGCAAAGAAGAAGACGCGACTGACCCGTTTCTCACCCCAACTCGGACAACTATTTTTGGAGATGACTGAGGATTCTACGCGGATGGTGGAGAACAATCTTCGCAAAATGGCGTCGAGGGTCGTTCGACGTCCTTCACCTCCTTTGTTTCCCGTGAATGTCGAGCAGAAAAGCTTGAATGGCAGGCACTTACCAGCCTTATTTCTCACAATGGAAGATAACACAAAAAAAATGGGTACTTTCAAGTGGGGCGAGAAAACGTAGATTGCAAAACCGCAAAAACGTAGGTAGAGAACCGCGCTGAGCGTTGCTCCACAGCTTAGTCCCAGAGAGTGGCAGAAAATTTCTAGCTCATAGAGGGCGTGAGAGTCGCACCAGCCGCATCAGCATCAGCAACATGGCGGCGGCCTACGAGCGTTTTTTGGAAAGGTGTATTAGGCCCCGAGACGTTCGTGTGGCGCCCCCTTACGGCAAACCGGGGTGTCGTCAAGGCGAGGAGAGAATTTTTCCCCGACTCGCCCCGCTCGCCCTGTGGAGGCTGTGACGACGCTAGCTGTCGGCGCGCTCGTTTCTATTTAATTTTTTTTTTGGCGTGTTTTCCGTAGGAAGTGTAAATTTTTATTTGTGCCTTTATTAAGGTATCGCCTGTAGCTGCAGGCGAAACTTCAACCAACATTTTAAGCATGGTTGACAGGCCAGGCAACGCATGAATCGCAGCTGGTATATGAAAATAAAGATATATGGCCACAATTTTAGGATCACCACTATAGATTTACATCTCGCACAATAAATGCTGCTGATGGTCTGAATAAATTGGCAGGTTATGTGTACTATTTTTTTTGTATCTCTGTTTTAAAACAAGATCGCCGAAGAAGAAAAGCTGCATGCTACTTGAGCAACATGCTAAATACAGTCTGGGCCATGGGGAGAGAATCACAAGTAAGACAGCCCAAGTGCAGGGGCAAAGTAAAAAAACAAGGAACATTTATTATATACATTCGCATTTGACCTTTGCTGGATTCGGATAGTATTTCAATGGACTACACGGGTGGTATCTGTGGATTTGTTTATATCAACCCTCAAGTAATGTATAACATACGTAAACGAAGGTGTCTAGCTCGTTATTAGTCCCTTAAGCCCTAAAATTGAGATTTTACTTAAATCGAATTGTCCTGAAGCTAAAATAACAGGAGCTTTTCTCACGCAGACTGTCGCCCTTCCCAGGTTCCACATTTTCTGCTACTAGTGCTGCATCTACCACTGGACAGACGTTCGAATACTTGCTTTTACTGCTGCTTTCGCTCTGTTGTCAGAGTCTAGCTGTAGGGAGTTTGGAGGCTGAGGAAGCTTTTGGAGACCTGCAGCAGTGTCTCTTTTAATTGGAAATGGCAATTCAGACTAAACGGTGTATTTTCCGAATACCCAAGGCTGGAATAAAAATGTCAGGAAAAAGTATAAACATTCCAAATTACAGCACTATTGCTGTGCATATTTTGGGCAGTTCAATACATATCATACAGGCAACTTGGGGCAATTCGGCCGTTTTTGCTGCTACCATACAAACTAATTTCCAGTAATTGTGCATCTTCTAAGAAATATGCCTGTATACGTGAATAAACTATATAATTAATTCACGAAGAAGCTACATTTATGTAAAACAACCCTGTTCTACGAGCACTTCAAAGATAATCAAACACAGGACCTTTAAAACATTTGCGAACCAGCGCATGCAGAGTGGCAGCGCAAAGTCGGGGTCGCGAGCTAATTTGCTTCTTCTTCTTCTTTTTGTGAGGTCCAGAGAAGAAAAGGGAAAGCCGGGAGAGATGTTGGCCTCCTGTACGGGGCGAGTCGCTACCCGGCTTGGGAAGAGGGAGGAGCCGTAGGTGGCTAAAAGAGATAGTGTGGAAATTTGGAAACCAGTCTAATAATGTGATGGGGCTTTGGCACAAGTGTGGGTTTCAATTTAACAACTTTGCTGTTTGCGGTGTGTGGTATTAGGTCATAGACGGTCTGCCAAACCAGTCTCACTCAAGAAATCCAAGAGGTCTTTGTAAGCCCTCTGGACTAGCCGACGTGGGGCTTCTGGGATGAGGAGTTCCCGAGTGGTGGAGTAAGGAAGTCCATTGAAAGTGTAGCGTTGAAACAAGGTTTTACGCTCTTCTTCGTACTCTGTGCACACTAGTGGCACGTGTTCAATGTCCTCTAGGGCTCCACAGTGTAGGCAATCAGGACTATTGACTCGTTGAAGTTTGTGCAGGGTTG
The DNA here is from genome assembly GCF_016920785.2 of Ixodes scapularis. NCBI lineage: Eukaryota > Metazoa > Arthropoda > Arachnida > Ixodida > Ixodidae > Ixodes > Ixodes scapularis. Next base: position 56,720,785 of record NW_024609857.1, on the reverse strand, counting down.
ATCTTGTGTTTGCGCAGTTTGCCCTCAGCCGATGTAACATTGAGGCTTGTTCTCTTGACAGCTTGCGGGAGATTGCTGGAGGGGGCCGTCCTTCAGCCGTCTCTCGGTGTGGGTGGCGCTTTTGGTAGAAATTTCGTATAAATCGCCATGCTTCGTTGTGCCGACGAAGGGAAATGGTTGGGGTCTCAAGTCCATGGGCTTCAGTAGCGAGAGCATCCGCTTTCTCATTTCCCGCAATTCCAGTATGTGCAGGACACCACTGAAAAGCAAGTTGCCAACCTTTTCTTTCAGCTGACCTGGCAGATGCTACAGTTGTTGCAGTCAATGGAGTGCCAGTCTCGGGGTTCCGGAGAAGTTGAAGAGCAGATTTCGAATCTGTGAGAATGACTGCTCTCCCTGGCTTCCACTTCGCACTAGCAGCTCCAAAGCCCGCCAAATGGCCACCAGCTCCGCAGTAGTGGATGTTGTGGCGATGTTCAGTCTGTCTGCAATGCAGACGTTGTGAGTTGGGATGAAGACTGCTGTCGTGGTAGTTCCTGTCGCCGGACTAGTGGAGCCGTCGGTGTATACTTGCAGCCATTCAATATACTCTGTGTAGAGTAGTTCCTGAGTCAAAAGGCGAGAAATTGTCCCAGAAACAGTCGCCTTGCTATGCATGTAAGGGAGGGTTTCACTTATCGACAGTGGTACTTCTAGATGAGGCTGCGGGGGTGGAGGGATATGTCCGGGTGGTCCTGTAAGATCTTCGAACTGTCTCGCCAAATAGCCAAAGCGGGAGTTCGGGCGATCAAGGACGTGTGAGAGTAGTGAACTCCCAAAGGACACACCATGAATTCGTGCAAGGTGACGGCAGGCGCGCTCATCAGCCCGGAGAAAAACAGGCCATTCTTCAGCAGCAATTAGTGTGGCAACGTTTCCCGCGTATCGCGGCAGCCCGACGCACATCCTTAGTGCTACACGGTAAAATGTTTCAACATCACGTTGTTGTGCTGGTCCGATGTTGAGTAGTGGCAGAGTATAATGTAGGCGGGAAAGGATTAAACCTTTATACAACTGAAGGAGGGCGTGCTGTGGTGTTCCCCAGGTATGGCCGCGGAGGCACCGCAGAACTCCGAGAAGGCTGCGGCACTTAAAGAGAACTTTGCGGACTTCTGGTCTCCAGGTTACCCGATCATCTAACAACAATCCAAGATATCTGTGTGTCCTCACCCTCTTGACTGGCATCCCAGCCATCTTGGGTTGCAGCGCTCGTTCGGGGGGGCGTCCTCTCGGACGGTAAAGCAGCGCTGCTGTTTTCTCATGGGAAAGTGTCAGTCCGAGTTTTTCGATGGCATTGCAGATTGTATCGAGTGCCTCTTGGAGTTGACAACGAATCTTCCTTGCCCTTCGAGTTGGGCCAGCGCACCAAAGAGCAACATCATCTGCATAGATGGATGGATATCTGCACATGGAACGGTCCCTGCTGGCGAAGTGAGCTTGAAAGCGTTGCCATGGCCACATTGAAAAGTAAAGGACTAAGGACACTTCCCTGACTCACGCCCTGAGTCACAGTGCGTGGACTGCTAAGTGCTCCCGGAACCCTGACCCGAATCGTTCTACCAGAGAGAAATGCCTTAATATATTCGAGCATTTTCCCTTTTACTCCGAGCTGTCTGAGGCGCTGGAGGATAACATTATGCGGAAGTGTATCAAATGCTCGTTTTATGTTTAAAAACACACAGTGAAGCATGTTGCGGCGTGCTTTTGCCTCTTCGAGTGCAGATGCCCAGTCGCCCATTGCGTCTGCTGTACACATCTTCGCATGAAATCCTGACAGCTGGTGTGGCATCGCATGTGATTGCTCTAGGTGCCATGTCAGGCGTCTCAAGACCAGGCGCTCAAGAAGTTTTCCCAGGCAGCTTGTCAGGGACACAGGTCTATAGGATGAGGAGGAGTGGCTCGGCTTACCGCATTTCAAAACTGGAATTACGATTGATTCTAGCCAGGTCATAGGCAGAATGCCTGTTCTCCATATTGAGTTTCGTACGTCTCTAAAAGTCGTGGATGATGAGCTTGGTCTATGTTTTTCAATGCTTGATACGTGATTCCGTCTGGCCCGGGTGCACTTCGGCGTTTGCAATGTCGGAGCGCATAGTGCAGTTCAAAGATGGTGAAGCCGTCATCTGCTGTGAATGCTTCAGAAATGGAAGTGCCTATCAGCTCTTGGGGTAAAACCACGGCTGGTGGAGGAAGGGCACACGCAAATTCATCAGCTAGCAGTTCTGCCGTTTCAGTCATGGTTTTGCCGTTCCTGATGGCGAGTGCTGCAATTGGGTGACGAGGGACCTTCGCAGCTGCCAACGCGCCAACTAACCGCCAAGCTTGCGCGGCTCCCCTCGGATTCCCGTAGGAAATACATTTTTGAGCCCACTGATAGCGCTGCAATTTTTTCGTGTGCCTTCTGAACGCCGCATCTATTTTTTTGTAACGTGCCCAGTCGTATTCTGTATCTGTGTGCATGGCCCGTCGTTGGGCTTGTCTCAGTGCCGCTCGGAGGTTGAGAAACTCTAGGTCCGGGACAGGTCGCGTGATGGGAACCTTCACCAGTCGGGTCGCTCGTCGAATGCAGTTTTCAATGATGGCAGGTAGCCGCAGTTACCTGCCATCATTGAAATCATCGGTAGCCGCAGTTACCGATGCTGCCATGTATTCACGGTAAAGGTCCCAGTTGACTACTTTGCATGTTCTGGTGGCGACTGCACTTGCGTTCGGCGAGGCTATAATGATAGGGACATGGTCGCTACCCCATGTGTCTGGTTGTATTGCCCACGACACTTTGATCGCAGGCGATGCAAATGTGAGATCAAGGACGCTTTTTCTGACCCCTTTACGGATAAATGTGGGTGCTCCGCTGTTTAGAGTTGTGAGGTTCAGGGCCGCAATGGTATCTTCCAGGCATCTTCCCCTTTTGTTGGTTCGGCTATCACCCCAGTTGATGTTGTGCGCGCTGAAATCCCCAGCTAATAAAAGTTCACCTTTAGCTCTCTGTTGAATTCGGTGCTACACATCAGGGTCCCATGTGCCCCCAGGGGCTACGTAAATGGAAACTATTGTGGTGTCTTGCGTGCCGAGCCTTACTGTCACTCCCGCGTACTCTGCCGTTAATGAGCAGAGATCTGAAAGGTCCAGGACGCTTTGATGGAGGCTTGATCTCACCAAAAGTGAAACTCTAGACCTAGTCTTTGAGTCAATTGTGGTGGAATTGTAGAAAACATATATGGAGATAGTCGTACACACACAGCGAAAAAGTACACCCCTGGACGTGTAAACCGTTGTCCCAGGGCGGACTCCCCAAATGGTGTTCGTTTTACACGCGAGGCTCGGTGTATTTCGTTTGCACCCGAGATCTCGTGTAAAATGAACATCTTTGAACGTGTACTTCGTTCTGCGATCACACGTCTAGGGGTGTTTTTTTACAATGGCGGCCGTTCGACCTAAGACGGGTCCTACGAGCGAGGCCCAGCGCTTTACACGGCTTTTCGCCGCAGCGAAAGCGTAGTTTGCACGTGTTCGTTCGTAATCGTCCATACGTGCTGAACTACCACAGGCATTCACCCCCAAGCGCCGACGCCGTATCCATTACGGCGATTACGTGACAGTGGGAGCGACCATCGACTGCATCCAGCAGCGTGTTTCCCCATCGAGCAGGTCCCGTTCGCGTGGCGGTTCAGCCGATCGCCGAGGCCTCAAGCCGGTTGCATTGTCACCGACGCCGGGTAATTTCCACAGGAGTTATCTTTTCGCGACCACAGACATGAACTTTATTGAAAAAGCCCGTTTGCCGTGAGTGACGACGAATAGCTCCGACACCGACCCGACCCGACCGGCGTTACCGACGTCCCGCTCACCTCTTTACCGCGAGCAAAGTTGTACGCGACGTTTCGACGTATCCACTCATATCTCGTGTGTACGCAAATTTTGCGACTTTCTGGGTACGAATCGGCTACCGAAACGGCCAGCGAACGGAGACGAACTGACGCCGTCGATATGCGCCATTTAAACACGCGCTTACTTTTCTACTAGACTGTAGCTATAGTGGTGTGCAGTTGTGGTTCCTTACACACTAAATGGACCACGTACGAACAAAGCTAAAATAAAATTGGGCGGCTGCTTGCGCCATCTAGTGAGTATGCGGAAAACTACAAAAATGAAAGACATTTTGGCATTTCTGGAAGTGACACTGGCGGCATACCAACACATACATCACAGCACAGCACATACTACAAGATCAACATACAAGCATATACATGCACAAACATCGAACAGAGGCACTGACAACCCGACACTCCTACTCAATTCCAGTAGTAACCCGCTCGGTATATATAGCAGACTTTTTGTTTCAGACAAAGGTCCGGTGACCTCCACGGTATTTTACATGAACGTAACGATACTACACAATTATTACTTATATAGTACGGTGACATAAATATAATTTGGGAAGGTACACATTTCTCTTAGTCTAGATTATGGCTAAAAGACACCCTATATTCAAAACAAAATGTTTCGAGCTAGCCAAAATGTAGCAAAATCTGGTTTCGTTTTCGGAAGTTCGAGCGCTCAAGGCTGGAATGCGCTAGCGAAGTGTGTGCTTGCTTCTGTCAAACTATAATCCATTGTATGACGCTCTAAAAGCTGCTAGCTGCACCCCCCGTCTTGGTTTAGGGTTTGATTTACACGCGCTCCCGTGGAAATGAAATTATGCGCGCTCGAGTCGATATTATTGACAGCGTGAAGTATAAACCAAATGTAAACGATTTTGCGAGCGACGAGAAAAGCGACGGCGACCCGCTTCGCTGACGCTCGGTCACTCGCGCAACGACGCAAGCCGCATGAGAGCGGAACGATGTTTTCTTCAAATCCAAAAACCGAGTGACGCGACGAGCGATAGTAAGAAATTTTCGTAATACGTCGCTGACTCGTCGCTGTCGCCGTCGCTCGCTAAGTCGCTTTATGCAGTTCAGCCTTTATACTCACGCTAGTGCCGACCTGCATTACCCGCTGAGCCCAAGCAAGCGATAAGGATATTCAAATATGTCACAAGAGTGGCGTGCATTCGCTAAGAAAACATATATCTCAAATTCCTGCAATTTGACGTCGGGATCCGTTACTTGTACTGCTGTCACCTTGGCGACACGGTCACTAAAGAGAAACTAGTCAGTTAATTTTAATAGAAATTATAAAAACCTTATCTAGCCACTGTTATGCAAAAACACACTCTGGCATTTCATATAAATAGTTTAGAATAAGCTGAACACAATCGGTAACTTAATTTTCCAAGCATAATAATAATAAAAAAATCTTAGAAAATAATGTATTTTTAAGGTTTGTTTCAAATAAAAAAAACTGAAAAAGGAGCCTTCAGCTGCACTATCACGTAAATACTTTGGGAAAAAAATATCTATTGAGAAGCAGGTTTTGCAATCTCTAATTTGCTTTTTTCAACTTTCCAAATACTTTATGCGTACTTGCACATTGTATCCTGACAAATTTAGACAAAATTGTATAAAAAGTAACAGTCTATAAAATTTATAGCTTAATTAAATTCACATTTGTTTGATAATGGTCAATCTTAAATATGAGTTTTAAATTTCACATCTATTATTACAAATGATTGAATTACACGCTGCTTGATGCATGCTGTGCCGCCGCCCCCCCCCCCCCCCTTTTAAATATATATCCTGTATATTTGCTGGTTAGTTGTTGTAAACCTCTTAATGTCGTGTTATTTGTTTGTTGTTGTAGGTGTGTGAATGCATATGTTGTACCCCACTCCTACTTGGGCCTTCAATGGCCTGTAGTATCGTCTAAATAAAATTAAAAAAACAAGTGAGCAGTAAAAATCTGGAAGACAAAGGTAAACACAGAGCCGTGCAAAAAGGCATTCAGTATATGAAACAGATACAGATATGGGCCTCTGGCGGTTCATCGGTTCAGCCTCCACACCGCCTAAAGACGGCAGTGTTGCAATATTACGAACCAGCGCACAGGTAGACAGTTACCCAAAATGCAAACACAAAAAACTCACATTAGCGCTGTGCGAGTGTATATTTTTGTGTATTTGGATTTTGAGTAACTGTCTACCTGTGCACTGGTTCGTAATTATGCCGTACCAACTCGCCCAATCTGCCGTATTAATAGTGTTGCAAAATACATAGATCAACTATAATGCTAATGGCTGCAGTGTATAAAAGCAAGCTACTTGTCGGAACGAGCTTGACGGTACGAGAATAAAGAGAATGTTTTCCCAGTTAAACTCAGAGTCTGTTGCACCGTCTCTTCCGTCCTCAAGATCGAAAGTGCTACAAATTGGTGACCTGGACATGATGATTGACTCCGAGCACCTGCTATCCAGGGGAATGTTCTTCGTGGCCAAGGGCACGGCAACGGCTCTGCCTTTTCGGACGAAAATGCAGTAGGCACATATTCAACTTTCTAAGCCTCCACATCTGCAGCGCCGCCGCAACCGCCTCTGCTCTGTTGCATCTAGCGCCGGCATCTCCCAGCAATGGGCTGCGACCACGTTGCTTGCCCCACTGGCTCGGCAAGTGAATATTCATTGACATTTTCAAACTGTTCACAAGGCATGTTGCTAGCCGACCAGGGTCTCCTCATCGTTGCCACGTCAGGCATTCGCTCTCAGTTCGGTTCCTCATCTTAGGGGATGTTGCATCGGCCCCGCAGTCGGCCAGCATCCCCCTTTCAGTCCGAGGCTGTACACTCCAAACTGATCGAGCCGGACTGAAAGCACGACAGGGTCGATTTCCCCCGTCTGCTGCCTCATTTCCTGACCTCGGCGTCGACTACCATGCACGGCTTCCGAACGCTCTCTTTCCTGCCCTCTAGTATGTCATCCTGCTTGCGGTGCATGTCAACAGCAACAACACCTCTCTGGAGCCGCAATCACTTCAACAAAATCGTGCCATTCCTCACAGTGCAGAGCTGAGGGCGATAGCTCTGCGGCAGTCTATCGGTTCAGCCTTGGCATCGCCAAAGATGACAATGCTACTCATACTCGTTGCCACGAGCTCAATGACATGAGAATAAACACAATGTTTTTATTGCTCGGAGTCGGTCGCAGCATCTTTTCCGTCCACAACATCGTACACCCTATAGATAGTAAAAGCAAGAGACACACTTCAGATGAAAAGAACAAATGCTCAGATCACACATGCCACGGGTGTCCAAAATTATCCATCATGTTGAATATTGTTTTGGTTTTTTTAATTCTAACAGAAGACAAACATCATTATCGCACAATCAAAATGAATATTTACGAAACACCTAAGTCGCAGTGTAAGTGCTCATCGCTGATCTGCGGCTGTGGCATATATTTATTTAAAAGTGCACCGATGATAAAACCTGCAGGTTTGGCAACAATACCGAGATTACAACGCTTGTTACCCTCTTATAAAAAGAAGAGTTGTTCATTATAAAATACAAAAGAAATAAAAAATACCGGAAACAATGCAAGGTACAAATCTGCACAACAGGCTTCCGAAATCAACTACTTCGTCGTACTGGAGTCTGTTACAGTAATAACAGCTTTGGATGGGCTGTGAGGACAGCATTCGCACTGAACTGGGTGCCTTGGTGACTATCACCAGTGTTGAGGAGTTGCCACTCCAGAGTAGAACGATTCCGCACTTCCACAACCCTGGAACCGAATGCAAATAAAATGGTGGCAGCACTGGAATGGAATGGGAATGAAATTAGTACACTGTTAGCAAGTGCCGTGTATTTGGTGAATATTTGGGGTGAAAAACACGCTATTTACACAAATTACCATAAATTTACACGATGAGTAACGGATAATACGTTCAGATATCATGCGAGGTTGTAAAAAACGTGTTTTGGTTCGGTCATACACGCATAACCGTGTAGCCAACCTCGATAACACGCATCGCCTCCGGCGACGACCGCGGCATTGCCGGCTATCTTAGCACCGGAATGCTTGGGGACACACTTAGAAAGGACCGTCGAGACAAATGCCGCGGAAAGAAACATGTCTCGGAAACAGATAAGCACCAAAAGCAATTGCGCCATGTCGCGGGACGTTGGCGAAACCCGCGCTTACCGTGGCTCGCCGCCATTTTCTGGTCGATGGCAATGCGGCTTCCCTCATGTCGCCCATGTTTGCATTTAGTTTAGGGCTCTTGATAATAGTTTCTTACACACCACAAATAAAGTCATGGGTCCAATTATTCGTTCAAAACAGTTAAAATGGATATAAAAAGCGTGTCTTCGATGTGAACACGTGACATTGCAGTTGGTTTCGTTTTTGCTTCAACCTTCAACTGCTTCAACTGCAAGCGATCAGGCCGATCTGGCCATGGCGCAAGCGCAACGTCGATGTACGGTGGAAGCAAGAGCCGGTTGGCTTTCGTTCTTTTTGTTTGACCGGAGAAATTTTTTCTGGCAGCCGCTATTGTTTTGGTTTGACGGGACGCGAGAAGCTTCGCATAGAGCTTCGCAGTTTGCGAGCACATAGTGAAGACGTGACCGGAGAAGTGCCCCTGTGATGTTCCCGGAAGACGGAAAGTACCATTCGTCGTGTGTGCTTTGAAAGCGAGGGGAGTCACAGGGTCCACGAGTGCGCAACCACAAGCCAAGGTTCACGACAGCGCTGCGTTCTTCGGCGATCTCGTTCTGTTTGGGGCAACACGGCGATGCGAGAAAGGGCCGAAACGTTCGTGGTGTGTGGTGCGGTGCTTGTAGGTAGAAACCCGCACTAACGCGGAGCTCATATTGGTTGTTGTGGGGTTGCGTTTGACGGGTTTAGCCCCGTCGTCGTCAGCTGATCCGGTCCAGCTGGTCGGGGAGGACGCAGCGAGCGTTCTTAAAAGTAAATCTTCCCTCGTTCCGTTTCAAAATGTGGAAGATTCCCGACGCATACCGTGAGTAAAATGCTGCGGACGTTTTCAACAAAATTACGTCGTTTTAATTGAACAAGGGACTTCGGATAGTTTCCCTAAATCTGCCGTTTCTATGCTTCGTGTCGTTAGACTGCATTTGCACAGCGACGTGTTCGCACAGCGACGCACACCGCTCGAGTAGATGATTCGGTCCCGCAAACGACCGGTTATACAGAATTTCAGGGAAACTTAAGTCACCACTGATGTTTTCCTGTAAATCTCGTGTGACTCGTGTGAGTTTGTTGTGCTCATCATGCGGTGTGAATAAACCAGGGCAAGATTTTCTACCTGCCCACTGATGCATGAACTGAGACCAATTTTTTACGTAGAGAACATAGTGGTTTTTCTTTACATTGGGAAGAGGCCCGAATTTGTCTCTTTTCCCTCTGGCACTGCCCCAAGTTTCAAGTTGCAGTTTCAGTAGACATACCTACTAACAGGTACAAACTGCTCTAAAGCAGGTAAAAGACTGGGAAGTCAGGACGGTGCGGACACCGTGTTTTGCGCTTCTCGCAAGGTGACGGATGCTTTTGCTAGGTATGCGGAATATGCAAACGATTTTGTTATGCCCTTCGTTTGCGTCTCCAGAAAAAAGAATAAGATTATTTACAAATTTAGGCGCAATCACAAGCCAAGATTTACGATAACAGTGCGTTCGCTTCGGTGGTCCATGTAGTGGTATTATACGCTGCTTTCTGCAACACCGCGTCATGACGAAGAGCTGGAACGGTCACGGTCTGTGCTGGGCTAGCGGTTGACAGAAACCCGCATCGCCCGCATCGGCACCGAGTGCACTTGGGCTGTTGATGCTCGAGCCTTTCATACGCGGCTTGTCGCCAGCTGATCCTGCTGCTCGACGGTGAGGAAGCGGCGAGTGTGACCTCTGAAGTAAATGTAAATCCTCGTTCATCCAGTTATCCAGTGTCAAAGTGTGGAAGATGTCCAACGTGTACTGAGGGCGGGAACTACGAGCGTTTTGCCTTGCTTTTATAACCGAAACCAGAGCAGCGAGATAATTGCCTTGCGTACTCCAAAATGACGCAAGCAATAAGTTTCAACAGGTCGATTACGTCACCGCGGATGTAGGCGAGACTGTGCACTGTTTAAACGCTTGCAGTATCCATGAGTGCTACCAGAAAAACGACGTCAACAGAGAAGGAGCTCGCGATTTTAGCATAATGCAGTGCCACGGGCTCGTGAATTTTCAATGTGGCTATATAGAAATATAAAAAAAATGAAAGCCGCTTACAACTCCCTGTAACGCCGAATTAGAGCGCAGCTCTTGAGGAGGAGGAGGGAAGGGCACTGGGGGGGGGGGGTTAAACTGACCAGGGGGGGGTCACGTTACCTTGGGGGTCACGTGACCCCCAATGCCGATGATGTCATCACTGACGTCACTGATGACGTCATCAGTGACGATGACGATGCGGGTACCGATGACGTCATTAGTGACGTCACTGATAACTTCACCAGTGATGACGATGACGATGCGAATGTCGGTGACGTCATCAGTGACGTCGCTGATGACGTCATCAGTGATGATGACGATGACGATGCGGATGCCGGTGACGACATCAGTGACGTCACTGATGACGTCATCAGTGATGATGACGATGACAATGCGGATGTCGGTGACGTCATCAGTGATGATGACGATGACGATGTGGATGCCGGTGACGTCATCAGTGATGATGACGATGACGATGTGGATGCCGGTGACGTCATCAGTGATGATGACGATGACGATGTGGATGCCGGTGACGTCATCAGTGATGATGACGATGACGATGCGGATGCCGGTGACGTCATCAGTGATGATGACGATGACGATGTGGATGCCGGTGACGTCATCAGTGATGATGACGATGACGATGTGGATGCCGGTGACGTCATCAGTGATGATGACGATGACGATGCGGATGCCGGTGACGTCATCAGTGATGACGATGACGATGTGGATGCCGGTGACGTCATCAGTGATGATGACGATGACGATGTGGATGCCGGTGACGTCATCAGTGATGATGACGATGACGATGTGGATGCCGGTGACGTCATCAGTGACGATGACGTCATCGGGGGGTCACGCGACATCGGCGGGGGTCACGTGACCTCGAGGAGGGGGCCACGTGACCTCAGGGGACTCACGTGACTTCGGGGGGTCACGTGACCCCCCACGAGGTCACGTGACCTTGGTGGGGGGCTCGCGCAGTGCATTATGGGACATTTCCCATGATGCACCGCGCGGTTACGCCGACGGCGACGGCGACGGCGACGGCGACGGCGACGCCGACGCCGACGGCGACGCCGCTCAAGCCGGAAACGGGCCCCTAAGAGCTGCGCTCTAAAAAAAAAAAAACAAAAAAAAAAACGCATCAGCGCCACATTAATGATCACGAAAAACACCGGTCACAAACTCCCAAGCCTCACCGCTTCGCTCGACACCAACACGACATACGACAACAATCTGCATCAAAACGCCCCAAAAGTGAAGGCGTCTGCTCCCGTACGCGTACTACAACTAGCGGAAGTGAAGTGTTGGGCGGATGTCCTTCACAATAATATATATAAAAAATGCCTTGCGCAAGTATAATTTCCATTGATTATTGAATACGTACTGATAAAATCCCAATCATTTGTTTTAGAGCGCAGCTCTTAGGGGCCCGTTTCCGGCTTGAGCGGCGTCGCCGTCGCCGTCGCCGTCGCCGTCGCCGTCGGCGTAACCGCGCGGTGCATCATGGGAAATGTCCCATAATGCACCGCGCGAGCCCCCCACCGGGGTCACGTGACCTCGTGGGGGGGTCACGTGACCCCCCGAAGTCACGTGACTCCCCTGAGGTCACGTGACCCCCGCCGATGTCGCGTGACCCCCCGATGACGTCATCGTCACTGATGACGTCACCGGCATCCACATCGTCATCGTCATCATCACTGATGACGTCATCGGCATCCACATCGTCATCGTCGTCATCACTGATGTCGTCATCGGCATCCACATCGTCATCGTCATCATCACTGATGACGTCACCGGTATCCACATCGTCATCGTCATCATCACTGATGACGTCACCGGCATCCGCATCGTCATCGTCATCATCACTGATGACGTCACCGGCATCCACATCGTCATCGTCATCATCACTGATGACGTCACCGGCATCCACATCGTCATCGTCATCATCACTGATGACGTCACCGGCATCCACATCGTCATCGTCATCATCACTGATGACGTCACCGGCATCCATATTGTCATCGTCATCATCACTGATGACGTCATCGGCATCCACATCGTCATCGTCATCATCACTGATGACGTCACCGGCATCCACATCGTCATCGTCATCATCACTGATGACGTCACCAGCATCCACATCGTCATCGTCATCATCACTGATGACGTCACCGGCATCCACATCGTCATCGTCATCATCACTGATGACGTCACCGGCATCCGCATCGTCATCGTCATCATCACTGATGACGTTACCGACATCCGCATCGTCATCGTCATCGTCATCATCACTGATGACGTCATCAGTGACGTCACTGATGTCGTCACCGGCATCGGCATCGTCATCGTCATCATCACTGATGACGTCATCAGCGACGTCACTGATGACGTCACCGACAATCGCATCGTCATCGTCATCATCACTGGTGAAGTCATCAGTGACGTCACTAATGACGTCATCGGTACCCGCATCGTCATCGTCACTGATGACGTCATCAGTGACGTCACTGATGACATCATCGGCATTGGGGGTCACGTGACCCCCCCTGGTTAGTTTAACCCCCCCCCCCCCCCAGTGCCCTTCCCTCCTCCTCCTCAAGAGCTGCGCTCCAATTCGGCGTTACAGGGAGTTGTAAGCGGCTTTCATTTTTCTATCTGATTCAAGCGAGTCGGACTGCTCATAACACTGGTCGAGCATGAAAATAACAAAAATTTGAACTTTTTCATGGCTGGTTTAGGATTTATTGTTAGTACATCGTTGTTTTTCGTAAAGGACTAATTTTACAGATTTTGCCTCCATACTTTTTAAATGCAAACAGTTCTTACATACGGCTGTCCATTGTGCCGTGTTTTGTGTATTCTTCTATAAATCGGTAACGATCAGCGACCAAAGAGTTCACCCGTACATGTCAAGCATATATACGCCGCGGGGAGAGTCCGTTGTTAGTAGGAAGTGTCGGGCGTAGTGTCGGTGTTGTGTTTGTGTATGTGTCGCTGCTGTGTCCTACGTGGTGCTCGTGTTGTCTGTGATGTATGAGAGTAGCAGTCTACTCGTGATAGTTCCCAGCGTATTAACCGACTCCTGCTTTTTTTTCATTGGTTGCTAGAAATCGCACTAGGTGGCGCAAGTTACCGCCCGATTACAAGAGTTTGCTTGAGCTATTTATCCATGTAAGTTCAATATTCGTTTTTTTTTGTTTTGTTTTTGTCTAGCGGTCTTGTCGTAGCTGCCGACGCCACCGACCGCCAACGATGCACGTAGGTACCTTTGCACGTAGCTACGTCCGCCGCTCGGAGGCTGTTTACTGTGCATAAAAGACATCGAACGAGAACGAACGCGTCCTGTATGCTTTCAGTTCGGCTGAAAGGCGCGGCTGGCTGGGCTCGTCCCTCGCCTGCTCTCGGCTGCTGGCCGCCATGTTTCATAAGGAACACGTTGAACCGTGCTTCTCGGAAGGCAAACACGGTGTAGCGTGTTAACTTTACACAGCACCTCATGTGTAGACGAAAAACACAGATGGCTCCGTGTAAAACGAACACGTTTCGACGTGTCCGCTATGGGACAACGGTTTACACGTCTGGGCGTGTTATTTTTGCTAACAGTGTAGTTACATTTTGCCCAGAATAGAGTAGGAATGGAATAGGCTTTGTTCTAATGCGAGCTGCGTCAATGCCGTCAAAGGGGCTTTCGAAACGGCATTATTGCACTTAGGTAACTGACGGTTTGGTTATCTGACTGCTTATGTTCCTTCGAGGATAAAAGTGGCAACCCCAGTGAAGCAACCCAAACTGTAGAGTTGTAGGCGGACAAGGGCAATTTACTCGATCTTACTCCAGGGTAAGGGTTTTGTACCTCGGCGTTCCAAAACCTACCCGTGCCCAGCACTTTTCAATCTGTGTTGGCACGTAACACGACCCACCGGAGTAACTCGGATCCATTTGGGTAAGATTTGGAACACAGCCAAAGTGTCGTTCCTGGCGCTGCGAGATACAACCACAAGGCTGTTGGGACCATGTGTGATTACAGCACCAGTTGCAGGCCACCAGGCACGGACACTGTCACACTGCATGCCTTTCGTTAATACACGTGACTCCTCACTTATTATGTATCACGTAAAAGTGGAGGACATATTCGGTTCTTTTGTGGAAAAGATGGGTGACTTAGTTTTCCTCTCTGTTATGAGGCTTTTACGCCTGGTGGTGCGATTTATATCTGCAGTGCCCCCATACCAATTGCCACTAGTGCTATGTGCGACCAACGCTCAACTTAGTAAAATCAATGATTGCGGGTAGGGTTTTGAATTTTGCAGTTGTCTACGCATTTCACGCCAGCTTTACGCCGGCGTTATTTTCCGGTAACTTAGTACTAGCTATCAAGTGCCATTTTCACAATGGGGAGGGATTGAGAGGAATGGAATGCAGCAGTTCAGCCATTCCAGGAGTGGGGATGGGCCCAGTTTTTCCTTTCCAGGAGTTCAAAGGAATGGAATTAGTATTAGAAAATTCCAATTCTCTGGGATGGGGTTGGGTGGAATGGAGAATCTTCCGTTTGTTTGCATGCCTAGAATGTTTGAGATGACTCGAGAATCTTGTTTGTTCGAGCTCGGAACCTTCTAGATACCTACGGGCTTACAAAAAGAGCTTCGCATGGCTGCTCGAGTCAGTTGTCCTTTTGTCGCTGTCAAAGTATGTGCTATTATAATGCAATTAAATGCAAAGGTGCAAGCGAGCTGGACAAGAATGATGAAAATAATCCCTGGAGAAGGGGAACAAGAGGGACAAAGGACAAACACAAATCTCCAAACACAGCTTTGTGTTTGGAGATTTGTGTTTGTCCTTTGTCCCTCTTGTTCCCCTTCTCCAGGGATTATTTTCATCTTTCATCATCAAAGTATGTGCGGTCTTTGTTACTTTATGTTTCTCGGCACAAGTTCGCTGCATTTAACATTGATCTGAAGTTTTATTAATCAAGTTTGTTTTTGTTCATGACACATTGGTGGATGTGCAGGGTAACGCAGTCTATGCCCATAAAGCATACCATCCGTGAACACGAAAACTCTGAAGACGATGATCGTGAAGGCGACGTCCTTGAAATCATCCGAGGACGACTCCAACTGTGACATCAACGACGACCTCAACTATGGCCTCGGAAGCGATCCGGACAATGAACTTGACAAAGCACCTGGCTACCACACTTAGACGAAAACATCATGACGACTTCTACGCTGATGATGAAACGGACGACAACTCCAAAGACCAAACCCGGCTACAATGTCAACAACCAACCTGACAACGGCCTCGATGACAAACAGTCTTCAACCGTGATGACGAGACACATGATGACCCAGGCGAAGACTCAAACAATTTCATGGAAGACGATCCCGACTACGGCTTTGACAGTTACCCAAGGACAACCCGGACGATGACTTTAAAGGGCAACTCCGGCCAAAACTTGAAATTAAAGTAATTACTGGTATCACTGTAGTGACACAAAATACGACCCCAGCCAAATTATTACGTCCGTGGGATGCCGCATTCTCAACTAATGCCAATAATAAAAATGTGACCCGCCGCGAGCGGCTGCACCTTAGCGGGCGGCTAGCGGGTTGCCGATCACTAAAGCAACATTGGGCCGTGACGTCAGTATCGTTCTCTTTTTTCCTCCAGTCCGAGCGTTACGCGAAGTGCGCTTCTTTGAGCCGCTACCACCGCTACTTGGACTTGTGATTGTCATGTTCAGCCGTTGCTTTTATCTGTAGCCCGTGTAGCTTCGGTACAGCCTTTTGTTTATTTGCTTGTGAGGACTCAAAGACTGGTTTTAGCGAGCAACTCGTAGCGCCCAAGACTGCCCAGCTGTTCCTCGAAAGATGCCGAGTAGAACTTGTAGTGCTGTGGGCTGCTCAAACAACCCGCTGCAAAACCCGGAGGTGCTTTTTCACAAGTTTCCAACGTACCAGAAATTGAAGAAGGTGTGGGTAAACGCTGTTCGACGAGTGGACTTTGGCTTTTACGTGCCCAAGGAAAAAAAATATGCAAAAACAGACATGTACAGCCCTAATGCAGCAGCCCGTGCCGGAAAGCCTCAAAGCTTCGTGTGTGTTACTGACCCGCAGCGCGAAAGCGAGAGGGCCCCCAGTACTGTACTTCATTGGTAGCGCGTCGTAGAGCAACGCCGCTCCATCCACGGAGCCCCGATGACAATTTAAGCCTAGCGACAGAGTACGGAAGACCGCACACACGACGGCAGCCGCTGAGTACGGTACTGAACGAGTTCACTTGTTTTCCAGTCGCTACCTTTTGGGTATACTAGCGACAAGTACGGCATGGCACACGCACGGCGGCAGCGGCCGCCGAGTACGGCACTGTACGAGTTTACGGGTTTTCCAGTCGCTAGCTTTTGGGTATACGCACTAACTCTTCCTACATGTGCTGGATAACTACCACGTGTACAGAATTAAAATAAAATCAGCTTACCTCCTACCTTTAGACGGCTAGCGCAACAGAAGTAGCTGCTAATCAACCTGCGTACTCGTTGAACGAGAACGATCCTGACGTCACGTTCACATAGCGGCTGATTTCTAGTGCTGCCAGGGCCTCGAGCGGCTAGTTTTGGTTTTGTTGGCCGTGCCCCAAACTAAACTTTGAGGCGTCCATATCTTTAAAACTACGCACCATAACGAGGAAAAAATTACACCTTGCAATTCAGGGACGCTGACTGCCCTAAAAACAGTCATAATCACAAAATTGAAAGTATGTTCCGGAGTTGCCCTTTAACGACAACCACGACTACAAACTTGACGGCGACCTTGATGATGAACCCGATGACGATACCTACGGCAAGTGTGGTATCTGTCACGAAGACGAGCAGGACGACGACGTCTGGTATGTCACTCAACGAACGGAGGAAGTTTGCCAGCTTGGTCGCATTTTGATGCAAGTCACAACTTCCTGACGATGACTGCTACAATCTTTGTCGCCACGACGCCCAGTTTCAGCCTGGCTACCCACTGTGAATCTAAACACCAATTCATCGTCGCAGCAAGGAACTGTTAAAGTGGTGCTTCGACCTCAAGGTTATTTGCTACATGAGACCTAAGTGTAGGTCGTTGGCCAATGGCACATCAACATTGTCACGCTGCCCTCTGCGACCCGTAGGCGATTCACGTCTTCCGACTCAACTGAACTAATGCTCGGTAGGACTGTGAAAATCTGCTATTTACGTGACTGTATTTTGACCTAGTCTTGTTTAAGCTGTTAATTTAATTTTGTGTTGCATAAAGACGATGAGTCTTTCACAAGAGGGGAGTAATGCCACGTGCAAATAGCCGAGTCAGCAGCGTGATCGACTCACATGCCGCTGACCCCGCCAGCGCATGTCCTTCTTTCTTTTGTTTGCGTGACTGGAATTCGAGCTCAGAAACTTCTAGATACCCACGCGCTTACAAAAGTACCTTCGCATGGCTGCTTGAGGCAGTTGTCCTTTCGACACCATCAAAGGTCTTTGTTAATTTATGTTTCTCAGCACAAGTTTGGCGCATTACAAACTGATTTTAAGTTTAATAAATAAGTATGTTTTTATTCGTGACAATATTTAGATGAATTTTAATAATTCAATCTTCTGATATTTCAAACTAAAGTGTGTGGCTTCCAGGGCCCGTTTTCTCAAGCGCTAACCGCGGCTAAAGTTAGTCGCAGTACCTAGGAGAGGGATTTTGAAATCACGTGACTGGCTCGGCAGGGATGCAGGGAAACATGGCGGTGCCCCGGTGAGTGAGCGCCGCTCGCTTTGAAACTAATATGTCGTTGTAGCTGCAATATTGGGCGCGTTAGTCTGCAACGAATGGTGCAGGAGGCTTTCGCTTTGCCTTACCTCACTTCATCACAAAGCATGAGCAAGGCTCTCGCCACATTTTTTAGATAGCCTTTCGACTCTGGCCATTCCTAAGCCTAAATGAATGCGGTAATTATCGACTTGGCAATGTCTTTGGAAAGTGGATTGCCTTGACTCAATCGGCCAGGTATTAATAGCACACAAAAGCAGGAAACGGGCCCTGGAGTTTGAAATAATGAGAATCGACTGTAAAACAACATTTTTGCTACCCCAAGTAGCAATTTATTTTAGTGTAATCTCTGGAATCTTTTATTCAGACCGAACACTTCTTTTTCAATAAGCTTGTCGGCATAAAATTTAGACTATTTTTTATAGCCTAAACGTAGCAAGCGCACAAAACAAATACAACCTAGTGCATCAGATACACAGAAAACACAATATTAGCAAATGCTACTTTTATTGAACACATCTGGAGTTTCTGTTGCATACATACAGCGCTGTGAAGAAGTACACCATTCTTATATGAAAATAAGCTTCCCACCAGTGACATTTCTCAAGTTGGACAGCCCTGTTGTAAGTCAGGCACGTTAAAGAGAACCCTGCCAAAGTTTTCATAGACACTTTTACAAAGTTGTTTCATCCGTACAATAGCGACTTCAAGGTATATGTGTAGAAACTTCCCAAAATGCAAACATTATGTGAAGAAACTGCATTTCAAAGTTGACGTCCTCGCAACCCCCCCCCCCCCTCCCCCCCCTATCGGTAGCTGCTCTACCGGCAACAATGAAAAGAACTATACCAAGACCGCTGAGGCCACATAACATAAGACATGGTGTCCAAGATTCGCCATGGACGGCATTGTTGGTAGTTGGACTTGTTTGTGCTCACTCTTTTACCCAGTCTGTCAATTGACAGCTATTTACAGTGCATGATAGGAACTATTTGTGCTGTAGACATAAAAACATGTACATGTTGCCCCCCCCCCCCCCCCCCCCCCCCCCTTTTGAATCTGGCAGGCGAGACCACTCGAAAATGTTTGAGAGTAGCTGTGTAGAACTGACATGTTCTAACATTCTGATGACACAATTATTCATATTAAAAGGTATGCTTAACCGAAATTCGAAGCTTGCAAAAAAACGCTGGGGCGGTTGGCGGGACGCTGCAAAACCCCCAAAACATCACACATAGAGCATTATTTCTAACGGATGGCCGTATTTTTGGAAACGTGTGGGATTCAACAAGGCCGACGAGACATGTGATGTCGCGATTCTCATTCCCTCTCCTCTAGGCTTCATCCCCTTAAGCAGGCGAACCGGAGCGGGAATGAGAGAAGCGAGGCCGCTTCCCCTCATTCTAAAGTGTACCAGGAGAAGTATGATGTCACATTTCTTGTTTGATTGCGCCCTTTCCTTTCCAAGAATACGGCCATCCGTTTGAGATACTATTAATGTATGAGTGATGTTTCGGAGTTTGTAGAGCTCCCATTCAAAGCTTCTGCGGCCTTATTTTATGAAATCCAAATTTTGGTCCAGCATCCTTTTAAACAAGATTTTTCAAATATTAGCATAATGAACATACAATTGGACAACTTGCTAACTTACAACAGTATCCTCCCGATGATGCCGTACAAAGGTTCTGTCACACGCACCAACCGAGGGGATTGCTGCAAGTCCATCCACCCTCAACTTTTAGTCACCTTTGAACCTGAAGAACTGCTGTATGAGGCCCGTCCAGCCACTGAGCACACAAAGAGAAACACGGGAAATAACACTTTGGGACGAGCAAAGTCTCTGGGCGGAAAGCCCTCCATGACAAATGAGCACTGTTGGGTTACGGCAATGGCGTAATACACAGGTTCTGCTTCTTCGATGCCTTCACCGCTGCGGTGGGTGGTCGTAGCTAGTCGTAGCAAATAGTGTCACGTTTGTTGCTCGTACCAAAACACCAAAGCTGTGTAGTATTCTTGTTGCCGAAGTTGATAAGCCTACGTTCCCGGTCTACACACACTACACAAAGCTAGCCACGAGCAAAGCTAGCTAACCCCGTTTCTGCTTCGGCTACAAGCCGCCAGGGCGGTGACACCGCCGCTGAAATTTCTGCCTCGGCTCTTCAAACCAGGGCCCCTCAGTGCACAAGCATGACACTTGCTAGGCTGCTCTGCCTGTACCAAGTGACACGCGCCCGCATGTTCCCTCTCATAATTCTTCTGACTGTATGTGCCCCGTATTGTACACGGTCATACTGTGCACACGGCGAAAATTCCCTTTTGAAAGTGCTCCACGGTCGGCCTACAATGCTGCGAACACATTGCACATGACCACTATAGGTGACGACACTTGGGATACTTGCCATCCGTCGTTGTGGCGCAAAGTCGCTTTCTCAGTCGTCCTCACAAGGGGCAAGGAAAGGCAGGCACTGCATAAAAAATCAATACATATTATAACACTGGCTGTGGCAAACTAGTTTCAAAGATGATACAGTCATGTCTTCTTAATATGGACACCTCCGTACTATATTTTTTTTTCTATAATGTAAGGTGTTTATATGAGAAAATTAAATTTAAAACAAAGATTGGATAACAAGCATAACCAAACAAACAGTTTATTCAGCTAAAAGATAATGAGATGCAAGTTTGCTCTATCGCTTTAGAGCCGTTTAACATGTAGCACTACTGTCGTTTACAAGAACAGATACCCAGGCTGTAAAGTGATGATCGGCTGAATAGCAAAAGATGTTGCACTGTATGCACAAGCCGGATGTAATTGACACTTAGCTGCCGGCAGTTAGGATCCTATAACCTTATGATCGCAGACGAGAATTACATCTGGTGCCTACGGCTGGAATAATGTCTTGCTTCGTAATAGAAAAAGCACAAAAAAAAAAAACACAGGATGGAGAAACCGGGTGTCACAAATTCAGGCTTCTCTTCATTTTTTTAAATACTTTTATGATCTTTTTTTTGGACCACTTTAAGTGTTGGTACGGTCAAAAAGGGGGAGTGTGGTGCCACTTTTAATCTCAGTTCGTCCCGTCGTAGTTCCTTTCTAAATCCCTAACGAATTTGCTCGTTTGCGAAATGGGTTTTTGTTAACGGGCGACGTAGATCATCCCAGGTCACAGTTTGTGGCTTTGACCTCGCGGACGGAGGGGTGCGTATGCTGGCTTGCGTATGGTGCCGATCTGACATGCGGGGGCGCCGCCGGGATACAAAGATGTTTACGCTGGCTAGCGCAGTTTTTGAAGGCGGCGGCTTTGCTCAGTCTGCCGCCTGTCGTGTTCTATGTATCGGCGATAATTGATGTTTGTGGACTCGGACGGGGGAATGGATGGGCACATATGTTTGGTTGTCTGAAAAATGTAATAGGTTTTGCCATTTGGGTCGTTGCTGTGTAGCTTTGTTTTTCTTGAAAGTTGACTGACCCGAAAGGCGGGGAAACGGGAGGTTGGTCAGTAGACGAGCCTATAAAAGGGGGTTCGGGAACAAAGAAGGTAGTCCAACCCCAGAGCTGGCCGGGTCGCTGCTCAACGCGGTTACTCCCTGCAGATGAGTCTTGGAACGTGTAATTTTTGGCTTCTGCCCTGCCTGTCAGGCAAGTGTTTGAGTTTGTTGTGCTGAAGCGTGTGTGGCTGTGAGGTGCGCGGTGTCGACCTCATCAAGCCTCTAATTGGACCGCCGGACTCCGAGACGCCGTTCTTCGGCCGACAACTCCAGACTACGGACTGCTCTGGACTCAGCACCTACCGGAAAGCTAAGCCTGGTTTTATAGGACTTGTCTACTTTATTCTCTGGCTCTGAAGTACGAATTGTTGAATGTTGGGAAGATTTTTACACAGTGCTACTTTCTGTAGCGACTGTTTTGGGGGATTATCCCATGTGTGTAGCGGTAACGTTCGAGTTCCATCTTGGTTTGCTCTCGTTGTTAGTGTCGGGTTTTCGTCACTGTTTCGTTGGCTTATTCCAGTTTTATGAGCGTCGAGTCTTTTTAGTATTAGTTTCTGGCTCGCAGGGCTCCATAGCTTTGAGCTGGAGTGTGGTTTGTGTTGAGTGCTCTATTGCCGTGTACAGCTTAGTTTTTCACTTTATTAAATCTAATCTTTTGTTTGCTTATCCTCCCTGTGTCATCGTCTTTCTCTACTGATTATACACCAGGCGTGGACCTAGCGCTAGTCAATGGTCGAACTTAGCTCTTTTGTTCTTTTCCCGTAATTTCTCGTTTATCCTCAGAGTGTATCATTGAATTATTTTTATTAATTTGAACCCCACTTGTGACACCGAAACAGATGGGAAAGCACCACAAAGTATTAAACTCGTCGAACATTAAATGTTCTTGAATTACACCTCACCCATGCTTGCTACGTGATGAAGCCCAAAGCTTAGTTCAATGCCAATCAATATTAAATGCATGTCTTTAGATGGGCACCTGTTGCCCGATCATGGCCTTTATTGCAAAGCACTGTTCACACATTTGCGAGTCCTGCAGTGCCTTGTGGAATGGTGGGCGATACTTGCGGTTCCGCAAGGCACTGCAAGACAGATCAGGCTCAACTTTTGAATGTCGACGTGCTTACGGAATGCTGCAGCAAACCAATCATTCGCCGAGGGGAAAAAAAAGGAAGTTGCATGCCTCCGTGTGCTCATTGCCGGTGTTTTCTGCTCTGCTATGTACCCTGCTTGTGTGCTGTGATTTGCAAGCCAGCGCGTGATATATTTCCTTGATTTGTTTGTGTGTTCAGCTGTGCGAGGTTGTGATTGAAACAACCAAGAAGTATAGACCGCCATTCTTTTCATCAAGCTAAGGCTTCGCTCATCCGAACCGGGGACGATGACTGCTGTTGTTTACACGATTTTCGACAGCTATGTGGAGTGGCTTTGTGTTTAAAATTGCAATCCCAAGTGCAAAAAGAAGTTACTGCAGACTATACTGTTAAAGGTTGATGTTTAGAAATTTCAACTGGCAGGCTCTGGCTCCAACCACATTAATATTCATTCAACATTGTTTGCATTTCTACTTACCCGTGATCGCTTCATTTGCCAAACATGTTAGTGGCCGGTCACCTTACCAATGAAACTAATGTGCTGGTGTCTCCGGCGAAGAATTCCCGCAGGGCTACATGCAATGCACAACCTAGTTTGTAGCCCGTTGTGACTGAAAGCTTTCACACTGGGGAAACGTTGTTGTCACAAACGCAGTCAAAGAATGCGATAGGATTGATGGAACAGGGGGATTGTCCAAGTTGACTGACTGCATGAGCATATGTTTCTATCGCCACCGTGTTTCCTCCACGCAGGCGACGGAGAAAACGATATAGAGACTCCTCGCGCTTGCCAAGTTTCTCTAAAACGTCGAAATACGAGACACCCAGCAGCGAAGTGTCGATATTGCCGGAGAGAGCGGCGGGACAACGATCAGCGCAGGATCGCGGCTTCGCCACTCTTATGCGACGGTGTCTTCGGTTTCCGCTCTCTGCAGCTTCCACCGGGACGCTAGCCGTGCCTAATTGTGCTAGCTTTGAGCACCACAGTTCATAGGGCTCACAGTGCCCGAGCGAAAGCTTGCGCAAAAGAACCGGCGAGCAGTCGAGTCGTTTCCAATCGACGGGGTGGCTAAACGCCGGTTGTGTGAATCGGGCTTAACGCCTGAGCCGGCTTGCTCAAAGCAAATCTAACGCTCTTGAACGGCACGTAATAAAAATCTGAGACGTGCTACATTCTATACAAACTTGATAATATAAAACCAAACACTCACCTTCGGCTGCTACGTCCGCCGTACCGCTTCGAGGCAGAAGCAGGCAGAAGCAACATGGCGCTCGACGTTTAGGGGTGTTGGGCTGGGGTGTTTTCAGTGTTGCTTACACGCCTAGTCGTGTAAACCGAAACCGAAACACCAATTTTTACTACCCCAAGTAATTTTTTGACGATTTATCACTAGCAGAGCGTGTAAAAATATGCTAACGAGTGAAAATGGGGTGTAAACAGGCGTAATATTACATTTTCGCTAACAGTGTACCTCATCGTGCAGGATGTTGGTTTCTTGAAGTGCAACTACATCTATGGTTCTCTGCTGCAGAATTTGCCGAAGTTCAGGAATGCGTGTACGAAGACCGTTCACGTTCCATTGGAGAATTGATGGGAATTTGGGGTTCCAGATTCGTTGACACGGCCTGTTGGCTTTCCCGCCCTTTACTATGATTCCATAAGTGGAAGAATCATGTTAAGGAATGAGAGAAGTCGTGCCCACTGCGAATCCACAGTAGATAGAAAAGCGCAAGCCATGCGGGTTGCCTTCTGAAGAAGTGGAATCCAGCATTCCCGAGCAGATTTAGCTGTGG
The DNA here is from genome assembly GCF_016920785.2 of Ixodes scapularis. NCBI lineage: Eukaryota > Metazoa > Arthropoda > Arachnida > Ixodida > Ixodidae > Ixodes > Ixodes scapularis. The sequence continues at coordinate 56,696,439 of NW_024609857.1, read as the reverse complement.
GTTCAGCACTCGGGCTGGGAGGAGGCTGCGGCTTCAGTGCAGGCGTCACATTCAATGCTGGTCTGACAGTGTCGGCTTTTGGTTCTACAGTGCAGGTGTGGTGGTTGTTCAACTGAGATGCTCCCTTCGTCGTTTTGCCTTTTCGCTGAAGTGCTGCAGCGTAATCCACAGCACTGACATTAGGCTCCTTCATAGGATCATTCCTTCTTTTCGGTGGGCTTGGAGGGGGATGACCATGTTGATTTGCGTTGGCTGTCTTAGACTGTTTCACAGCTGTCCTTGCAGCACGAAAATCAACGGCATGTTGACGTGCGTAGTTGCGAGTCTCGCTTTCTTTTTTCCATTTAGGGCAGGATGAAGAAGTGGCAGCGTGAGGTTGACCACAGTTGACATACGTTTCTTGCGCCAAACACTCGGTGTTGCTCTGATGTAAGTCTCCGCAGCGGCTACAAATAGAAGGTCGCTTGCAAGTTCGCTTCTCGATGTCCATACGCGCAACACTTTCGGCACTGTATGGGGCGTTCCTTGAATAGAGAGACTGGGTGACGGACATGGCCTAGGTAAACATAACTTGGTACTGTTGTTGTAGAGAAGGACAGCTTCACTGCTGTGCTCTTGCCAAGTCGTCGCAATCTTGCCACTCGACCTTCCGGAGATCTCACGTTCTGTTCGATCTCTACTTCAGAAAGCGCAGGATCAACGTCTGTGATCACTCCGACGGCGTAGTGTCGCGGAACTGGCTCATAAGCTCTGACCTTCATTCCGCAAAGCTCGGAGCAGGCAAGGAGCGTTCGAGTCGTCTGGCCATTGCGTGTGTCTACTGCAATAAGGTTGAGTCTTTTGTTGGGACGGACCTCAAGAATTCACTCCGGGCACATTTGTTCCAAAGCAATTGACAGTTTAAGGCTGCTGAGTGTTGCGATGAGCTGATTTTCAACCGTTGATACAAATATGACAGTCAGCCCTTCTGTCACTTTTGGCGAGTGGGTAACTGTATCCGTGCTTTTGCTTGAGTTTGAGTCAGTCTTCTTGCGTTTTTTAGCTCCTTTGGTCTGCCAGCCTTCTTCGTCGTCGTTGAGCTCCATGTCAAAGAGTTGTGACTCTTCGGCATTCAATACGTTGGTATTTGAATGTTGACCAGCTGCGAGGTCTTCTGCCAAGTCAGCAGCGGAAGCTTCGTACTCCGATTTTGAGAGAGATGTACCGCATATCGAGGAACTCACACTGTATCGGTCGGTTGCAGCTCTTTGACTTGCCGTTAGTGAGGGAGTTCTGGTGGACATAGCGGAGTCGTTTCAGGAAAGCCGAGGAATAATCTCCAGCCGACCGGCACACCTGCCCGCATACAGTTGGAGGCAGGCTTCGCACTTGTATAGGCTCAAAGAAAAACGTGTAGAGGGTTGATACTATTAAAATATAGCCACAAATAAGAGAGACGAAAAGAGCGCAGACCTATTCGAAGCACGTCTTCTTCCTTTTGAGCTAATTTGCCAACCACCCAAAGCCCCATGATATAAATGCCACTTTAAATGCCTGGAAAGCGGGATGTAATATCGTCCTAAATCATGAACATGCAAGGAACAGAATTCCAGCGTCTGAAACACTTGCGCCACCGCTTCACCGATCTATCGCAAAATTGCCTTGTGTCGTGTGGACGGACGGGGAGGTTCATTGGCGGAATGGCCTCCGCCGATAGCTTTCGGGATTTGTAACCCAATTTTAAAGGTAAAAGGAACAAGCAGGCTTATAAAATGTACGGAAGCACCTCAATATCGGCCTAACTCAACGTCTTGTACACCGGGTAAACGAAGTTCAACTCCTCGAAGAGCTTGCGGTGCACAACGCCAAACCAGGAAACCGGTGCTGGGAAGCGAGCCGATGCGAAATCGCGGAGCGGAGTCATCCCCCTGACGTCACGGTACACCTCACCCAATCAGGGCGCGGCGACTGCAGCGACGCTTCTGTTCGCTCTCGGGGCTAATACCTGTTGGATTGGTTTCCGTCAAACCTTATTAATATCAATTGCTCAAAAACTGTCTCTTTTTCAAACCCGCTGAGGAGTGTTTGCCTAGATAGGCCCTTGATTTTGCATACGTCAAGTTTTACCGATTGTACATGTGTTCCTGTTGAATATGTTTGTGATGTTAAGTACATGGGAATTGTGTGCGATTCTGATTTATCCTGGAACACGTAGATGGCAAATACTTGCAAAAGAATGAGAAGAGTATCCTGTCTATTGTATTCTATTAAAGTGTTTGTCCCGATGTCAATTCGGATACTTATTATGCGGACACTGGGACACAGTATCTTAAGGTATAGCATTACTTTATTTGGAAACTGTCCTAGTCGATGGCATGCCAGGGTCGATGGTATCTCGAAAGCTAGGCTGAGAAGTGTAGCTTACAACTCGGAGTTTCTTGCAGAGGACAACTTGTTTAAATCGTTTCAGTTGCCTAATTTTGAGACACTGTTCAAGCACACCATTATCACCCGGCACTACTGGGACAGTTCCTTTAAGAATCCAAAGTATGTGTCTAGGTCTTTTAGGAGCAATCATCGCTTTGAAGTGTCCAGAAGAAGAACGCATTATGGAGAAAGCCTAAGATATTTTTATGTACCAACATTATTTAATGAGCTTCACGAAGACTTACATAACATAGAGTCTCTGCGAAAAAAAGAAAAGAAAGCCCTCAAGTGTGTTTGTTAAAGGGGTACTCCGCCGATTTCTTCATGGTCCCCGATTTGCTTGAAATTTCGCTAAACTCGCCAAACAATATCGCCAAAATAGTATCCCAAATATTAGGTCAAAATAATTTTTTTTCACGAAGTTATTGAATTTACAAGTTTGGTCCTCACCGTGTTTTTCAAACTGAAAGTCTCTACTGGCAACAATGAAAAAGTGACGTCATTGGAAGTGCAGGGATTCACTCTTTGGACTGTAGAATTTGTTCCCAACTGATTTGAAGCAGTTTCATGGTGTCAAATGAATGCCTTGGAAGCTCGCTCCAGTCCCCGCGCTCCAGCTCGGAACAAATAATTGGCATATTCTATTTTTTAGACTACTCGCCCGACTGGCAAGCTGAACTTCCACTGACGTCACGGCCCTGAAAAGGGCGGGTATATTTGAATGTCTGTTTTTGCATCATTTTCATTTGCCGATTTCGCAATAACTATTATGAATTTCACGATATTAAATAGCATTCCAGAAAGGGTAAAGGCCTGGGAGTCAGAAAATATAGTTAGTTGAGGTAGCTCAAAAATCGGCGGAGTACCCCTTTAAGGCCCATCCCAAGACCGATCGAGAAAAAAAAATTCAGATGTTTTGTGTATCCCTGCTTTAAGTATGATGGTAATGTAGTGTCGCATCGTGTGATTTATTATACTAAATTACCTTTTTTTCATTTAAGTGACTCCGGAAACAAATTTTGTTAGTATTTGTGATTTTCTTTTTCACTTCACGAGCAGCGTGCTCATCAATGTGCTGTTCATCATACAAACCCTAAATTGTTTTGATGAACCCGTGTCTGTACCTGGTTCTGTGTTCGTGCAATAAAGTACTATTAATATTATTATTATTATTATTATTATTATTACTGTGAGAAGATGCCGCCCAGTAAGGATGCATGTCGAATTTGCTCTCGTTGCTTTGACGGACGACAAAGGTTTCTTCGCTGCACAGTGCCAACTTCGCGCGAATACGAAGTGCGTATGCTTTCCGGAGGGCGAACGCTCATTTCGTCAGCATGAGATGAGCTCATTTGTCTGCCAGAGCTGTGTTAAAATCAACGGTGGAGCTAGGCCGAACGTCAGCGGCGTGGTCTCAGGTGACCCCGGAGACATGTCCACCCGCTCTCCTCCTCCGCCATCGGCCTCCCATACTCGCCCGGTGACGCTGCCTGCCTCCTCTCCCGATGACCTCGACGCACCGTGGGGCCCCCAGCCTTCAGTCCCTTCGGTCCCTTCTCCTCGACGCGCTGGAAGGAATTTCTTTCCTCATCCAGGAGCTTGCTTCCCTCGGTGAAGACAACGCGCGTCTCTGTCGTGAGCAGACACAGCAGGCGGAACTCCAGGCAGGCTCCATCGCCTGCCTGCGGGCGGAAGTTCGCAGCTTACGCGACGTGCTTGGCAGGCGTGCACGAATTGATGCTGAAGTTCAGGCAGGGCCCTGTGGAGGAAAAACAGTTGCTGCGGCCTTGCGCTTCCCTCTTGCCTCGGGTCTCTCTGCAAAGTCCGCAGGTGCACCAGTGAACGGGGTGACGAAAGATGATGCGCTGCCTGGTAAGGCGAACCCCATGAGCCCGAAGGCACGCGTCTCTACGCAATATCTCCCATGCTCAACAGGAGTGGTGTACCACATTCCCCAGTCTTGCGGGAAATGCTACATCGGCCAAACAGGCCGATGTATCAACGACAGAGCCCGTGAGCATGCAGCGTCTCTAAAGGGAACAGCGGCAGGACATCTGGCAGCTCATTGGATGACATGCCAGTGCAGTGTAGCTTTGAACAGCACCACCATTCTTGGAAGAAACAACAATCCTCATGCACGCGAAATGCTCGAGGCGCTCGCCATCGAGGAGCACGCGAAGGACTGTGTCAGCACGCCATCAATTACCATCCACAAAAAAGAAAGACAGTACCTACAGAATGTCACGCCCCAAACAACAACAGCACGAGCTTGTGGCGGGTTAGTTCAAAAACAATAATTTGCTAGGAATACTGTGCAAATGATTTGTACATATTTTTTGTATAAGTGTAAATATCGGGAGTGATCTTTATTAGTGGAATAGGGTAAATTATATAATAGTTTATTGTGCTCCACATGGGACTCAAAGGGAAGGAGCAAAAACGCAAGGAAGAAGTTTACACTAAAACATCGCTGGTAGTCAGCTGTGTGTCATACCCTGTCCTTTCTGTCTTCGTGTTCTAGATATTTCTAAAGTTCAAGCTGATATAATTACAAGTCTCTACGCTAATGAGCGTGGCGCCGGAAGATGATGCACTGTCTGTTAAGCTGAACCCGATCAGCCCGAAGACTCGAATCCCTGCGCAAGCCGAAGCGTCTGTGGCGTGCATGCTGAGCGTTGCCCCCTCATCTTCCCGCCGCAGAGCACTGTTTGTGACCACGTATACTGACATCGTTGGGCATCTGCGTTCACTCGATGTGGAAAACTTGAAGTGCCACCGACTGAAGACTCGCTACAATTCGCGACTCCAACTAACTATAGGTGGCGCCACTCATTTTCCAAAATGGCGGTTATAGTGAGGGTCGGAGATGCGTGCCGCTGTTGTACCTGTCTAGTGTGCTGGCTTCACTGAGCGACACAAATTATTTCTGGTAATACGAGAAAGCTAAGGTGTTATGAGCGCAAGTCACCTCTTTATCCTGAAAACAAAACCGGTGTTTAGCGGAATATTTACGCAAGGATTTGCATTTTAATTCTGGAGCGAAACCGAAACTAACCTCTATTTTGGATTTAATTTCTCCACAGAGGTCTTAATCCCGGATTCTTTCGTAACTCAAAATGTGTCTCACATCGTAATTATTTAGTTAGAAAAGTTGTCCGCGGAAACTTTATTTTGTGAAATACATGTTTGATCCAGGCTGATATTTGTAGTTGTAGTTAAAAAAATCAGTGCTGATATTTGTGCGTTCTCGCTGCCTTTTCTCGCTCAGATAATTGCCATGGAAAATAATGAACTGCGGGACGTTTAATGAATTTTCTGGTATTAAATGATTAATTGATTTAACATCATTCCCAGCACAAGAATAAGAGAATAATTCCAATTTTTGCATAAGGTCTACAAAACGTATAAGATAATAAAAGTTGTTCTCACTGCAACAACTCGACGACGGAATCCGAGTCAGACAGCTGAAGTGTGTGTGTGTGTGTGTGTGTGTGTGTGTGTGTGTTTTATAGCAACGCGTGACGCATAGGACTTTATATTACATGTAACGTTTGACTGTTTGTCTATCTTGATAATAATGTCCAAGTTTTTCATATGCTAAAAAGAAAACAAAACTTTACATTTCTGGGAAAACTGTTATGGTTAAATGGCCTATTTTCGTGATCTTGGCGTTAATTGGGGGCATACATTGCCGCGATTTGTATTAATAATAATAATACTAAAATCCAGATATTTTAATACGTAATTTTTTAAGCTGTAATATAATCTGTTGCTTATGACCTAATTTCAAACGCGCGAACAAATATGACAATCAAAAGTGTGCTATTTATCACCACTGGTGCCAATTGCAACATTTTGATTTACCAAGCAATATAATAAAAATAGTCTAAAATCAATGAAAACATTCTAGCTAATGTGAGAAATCCATGTAAAATTACAATAATTATTGGTAAAGTATATTTTGCTATCAAAGTCGCGACTTTTGACAATCGACAAAACGTCCAAAGTCGCCGCCAATATCCTTCACGAAGAAGTGTCCATAAGTAAGTAAAAAAAAATATAAAAAAAATATTTTTTTTTTAAATTATTCATCTTTTCATAACACTTAGCTTCTTTCATTTCTATGCTCCGTCGGTTTTTGCCAATCTCAGCCTTTCCCGTTCGAAGGGACGCCTACTTGCTTGCTCCTCTGCTCACTACAGCACGTTTCGTTGGCGTTGGAAGCCGGTGAAGCAGTAGTGAGTTTTAGTATTGCGTAAACGGGGGAACGCAAGCGCTGTGTGCTGGCGTTAGCTTTGCGTGTTCTATACTGCGCGTGCGTGGAGCCCAAATTGCGGTCTTGGATGGCGCTTGGCGATGAGGCGCACGTACAACGTGGGGACGCAACTCTATCCCAAATGCATACCGCTGGCGTTTGTTTTTATGCGCACTCTATGCGCAATACTAAAACTCTCCAGTGAGGTACAATTCCATACCGGCTGCCACACTATGTTAGGACCGTGAATAGTGTTGTTTGCATACGGAAATGACATTTCGTGAGCCATGATCGCGAGCAGTTCCGCCGTGCCCGCTGAGCAGGAGAGTCGGGGGACCCTCACTAGAGCGCTTTCCGTTTCCGCTGCGGGAGGGCGAGTGTCGAGCTGGAGACGCGAATACCCATGCCTCCTTTCACGTCTCTGTAGCTGCCGAACACTTTGAGAAACTTTCTGACCCTGCTTTGTGGCCGAAGGATTGTCTTTTTAAACCTTTAAGGGGCGCACTTCGTCAAGAACTCCCTCACTCGGTTGAAGAAGCCCACAAGCCCAACACTAAGCATAAAGAGAAGTAGCATCGATTTATTTTACCAGAATGGCCGTGGCCTGCGGACGAAAGCCGAATGTTTCTTTACCAACATTACTCTCTCTATTTACTCAATTGTTTGCTTCCCTAACTGGTTTTCTCGTGAACTCAGAAAGCTTTTAAAACAGAAAGATTTTTTTTTTTTGCACAGGAGGTTTAAAAAAAGTGGTCTTTCAAAGTGGGAAGTTGATTTTAATATTTGCAGAAAGCGATGTAAGAAACTTTTAAACCATGATCGCCAGGCGCATTGTGACTCGGTAGAATCACATCTTGTTAAAAATCCCAAGAAATTTTGGAGGCACGCTAAATCACGCTCGGGGAAGGATATTGAGTCCAAAATCTTCTTGAATCAGCATAGCGACAGTGCGAAGGGCATGTCTGAGTTGTTTGCGGATCACGTTGCGTCAGTCCCCAATAATAACAATAACTGCTCCTCACCTATACTGCCTAACTCGGATGGAATTGGTGAATCGTTAGGTTCTGTAGTTGTCGATGAGGAATGTGTTAGGCTATGTATTTAGAAAATGAGACCCACATTGTCTGCAGGTCGTGACGGGATACCCGCTGCAATTGTTAAGGGTTATCATGAATTACTTACGCCTATACTGTGCACAATTTTTAATAATTCCTTGACGCAAAGGAATATTCCCTGATGACTGAAAAATGGCAGTGGTTGTTCCAGTCCTGAAATCTGGAAATAGTGGCGATGTTCTTGATTACCAGACCGATTTCTCTTCTCTCTTCAATTTCCAAACTTTTTGAAATGGTAATCCATCAAAACCTTTCCTTCATGTTTCGTAGTATAGTCATTCCTAATCAGCATGGCTTCATGTCCGGCAGATCGACATCTACCAATCTCGTATCGTTTACGTCTGCTGCCTCTTAAGTAGTTGTAATAGAGGTCAGCTTGACTTTTTTTTTTTTTTATTTCGACCTCAGTAAGGCATTTGACGCAGTCAACCACAACGTCCTCTGATACAAGCTTTCCTCGTACGGAGTATGTGGTTCGGTATGCAAGTTGTTGAAAAGCTATATGTCTGATAGGCAAGCCTACGTCCGCGGCAACAATACTACCTCGTCCTTGTACAAATCAAGCTCTGGGGTGCCTCAGGGATCTGTCATGGGCCCCTTCCTTTTTAATATTCTTGTAAATGATGTCTCTCAAGTTATATCAAACTCTTCATTTCTGCAGTACGTAGTACGCTGATGATATAAATCTTTACAGAAAAAAGATATCGAGCTTAGACGATTGCATCATGCTTCAGAATGACGCATATTCCTTCGGTCATTGGTGTTTAGACAATGACCTCCGTTTGAATCATTCTAAAACAAAATTTAGGACAGGGCATAAGACATTGTTCACGGAGACATCCTGAAGTGAATAGACATAATTTTTCCGCAGAAGATTATGTTAGTTTGTACGATCATTTCTCAAATTACGATTGGTCCAGGTCCTCAATCATTTTGTGCTCTGACGTTGACCAACAGGTTCGCGATTTCACTCGCATCGTTCGAGAAGGAATGAATCAATTCATCCCGTTGCGTAAAACGTCAGGTTCAAATTTTCCCTTCTGGTTCTCGGACGAATTACGTAATTTAGTGAATCAGAAATTTCGCGCTCATCGAAAGTTTAAAAATAACGGAATCCCCAAATTTAAATCAGAATTTAGTCGCTTTAGGTCTGTCTGCAAGGAAGTTTTTAAACGTGATCCTCAGGCGTTGGTTGACTCCGTCGAGTTGCAGTTAACTAAAAATCACAAAGAATTCAGGAAATATGTTCGCTCTCGGTCCCAGACAAAAGATAGAGGAGAGATCACCCTGCTGAACTTGGCTGAACTCACAGGGAAACTCGACGACAGATGTTTGCGAAATTTTTGCACGCCATTTCCAGTCCGTTTTAATCATGTTCCCTTCAGCTATGGCCGCTCCAGCTGTCTCTGGGAATGCATCTTGTATTGCGCTCTTTGACGAAGAGCAACTGCATGAGTGTGCAAACGAAATGAAACTATTTTTGTCTTCTGGCAGTGATGGTAATCCATCGGTCCTCTTGAAAGCATACAGTGCCATATTTATTCCTGTTCTCGTACAGATTTTTAACAACTGCATAAAGATTGAAGTTTTTCTCGCCATGTGGAAAATTACACTTGCTGTACCTGTGCATAAGTCCGGTCCAAAAACAAATGTGTCGAACTACAGACCTATATCTCTTCTTTGCACATTTTTGAAGCTCCTCGAAGTGGCACTATACAAAATATTGTCATTTAATCTCAAGCATGATCTTATCCCTAACCAACATGGATTTATGGCAGGTCGCTCAACCACAACTAATCTCGCCTGTTTCATGTCAACCGATGCTCACGCCGTCGCTAATAGAGGCCAGCTTGTTGTGATCACGTTGTTAATCATGAGATGTTACTGGTGAAACTGTCAAAGCTAGATATTCACAATTTATTGCTTTCATTGCTCAAAAGTTATTTGCGTGACCGGAAGTGCTTTGTTAGTTCGAATGATAAATCTTCTGCTACTTATGAGGCGACAACGGGTGTACATCAGGGTTCCGTTCTCGGACCCCTTCTGTTTTCAGTTCTTGTTAATGATGTTTCGACTGTGATTCGTCACTCTTCCTTTCTTCAGTACGAAGACGATATTAAGATGCTTATGAAGGTACGAGAAGACCGCGATTGTGTTTCGCTACAGAGAGATGTTGATGCTTTTGAAGAATGGTGCCGCGAGAACGACCTGAAGATAAATAGATCTAAAACGAAAGTCGTGCCGTACACTCGTAAGACACATAACATTGCATTTCCATATGTTATTCAGACAGACCTTTCGGAACGTATCAACAGTATCAAAGATCTTGGCGTGGTGTTTGACAGCACCTTACACTTCTCCAGTCATTTTGATCACATCGTAAACGCAGCCCTGCGCACGCTCGGGAGTGCGTGCCGCATCACTCAGAGTTTATTAAACCCTAGGCATTTCTTATACTCTATGGTGCATTGTGTCGACCACAGCTGGAATACGCTTCTGTTGTATGGAATAGAATTTGTGCCACGAATTCCTCGATAACAGAACGGGTTCAGAACAAGTTTCTTTCTATAGACATCGTTAATCAGCGTGCAGAGTTCGCACCACTACTGATGTTCCTGTCCCAGTTCAGCGTAACGTGGCACTACCTACCCTGTGTCGTAGAAGAGAACTTGCCGACATCTTATTTTTATGCACACTTGTCCACGCCGTCACTGATTGCACGGTATTGACGTCTAGAGTACTCTTAAAAATTCCCCTAAAAATCACAAGGGAAACTCCCTCCTTCTGCAATGGGCGTCTACTCAACCTCCACGATCCTGTGTCCAGACTTGGGCCTACTTACAATTCTTCTTTTTCTGAAACACTCGATATATTTAACAATGAGACGCTGCAGTTTGTAAAAAACGTTAAAGGTCATTACTTAAATTTGAACTGTATGCACTAACTTGCAGTGTTTACACCTAAATTTCATACTTTGGATTCCTTTTTTTCTCTAACGATTGGTGGTGGCGGTAGTTCCTTCAAGATTATCGTGTGTTGTGGCTTTGTGTCTATTTTTGTAAATTTTTAGTGCATTTTTGTTTTACGGCTTGTCCGTTGTGTGTGTTGTCTGTACTACTGATTTATGCCCTGTTATACCCTACATGAGTCGGTCCCGTTTTGGTTTTCGCACTTCGTCAAATATATAGTTCCACAGGTCTTTATCCTAGGACCTTTGTTTTTTTTAATTATTTATCTTTATGACATTGTGAAAATCTCAATCTAGTCATGTACGCCGATGACACAAGTTTCTTTCTCTCTCAACTATTAAAAAAGGTAAAAAAAAGCAAATATTTGTTGTTGCTTTTTTTTTTATTAAACACGTGGTTGGGTGTGAGTAAAATGCCACTGAATGCTACACTGTTAGCAAAAATAACACGCCCAGACGTGTAAACCGTTGTCCCATAGCGGACACGTCGAAACGTGTTCGTTTTACACGGAGCCATCTGTGTTTTTCGTCTACACATGAGGTGCTGTGTAAAGTTAACACGCTACACCGTGTTTGCCTTCCGAGAAGCACGGTTCAACGTGTTCCTTATGAAACATGGCGGCCAGCAGCCGAGAACAGGCGAGGGACGAGCCCAGCCAGCCGCGCCTTTCAGCCGAACTGAAAGCATACAGGACGCGTTCGTTCTCGTTCGATGTCTTTTATGCACAGTAAACAGTCTCCGAGCGGCGGACGTAGCTACGTGCAAAGGTGCCTACGTGCATCGTCGGCAATCGGTGGCGTCGGCAGCTACGACACAACCGCTAGACAAAAAAAAAAAAAAAAAAAAAAAAAACGAATATTGAACTTACATGGATAAATAGCTCAAGCAAACTCTTGTAATCGGGCGGTAACTTGCGCCACCTAGTGCGATTTCTAGCAACCAATGAAAAAAAAAGTCGGAGTCGGTTAATACGCTGGGAACTATCACGAGTAGACTGCTACCCTCATATATCACAGAAAACACGAGCACCACGTAGGACACAGCAGCGACACATACACAAACACAACACCGACACTACGCCCGACACTTCCTACTAACAACGGACTCTCCCCGCGGCGTATATATGCTTGACATGTACGGGTGAGCTCTTTGGTCGCTGATCGTTACCGATTTATAGAAGAAGACACAAAACACGGCACAATGGACAGCCGTATGTAAGAACTGTTTGCATTTAAAAAGTATGGAGGCAAAATCTGTAAAATTAGTCCTTTGCGAAAAACAACAATGTACTAACAATAAATCTTAAACCAGCCATGAACAAGTTCACATTTTTGTTATTTTCATGCTCGACCAGTGTTATGAGCAGTCCGACTCGCTTGAATCAGATAGAAAAACAAATGATTGGGATTTTATCAGTACGTATTCAATAATCAATGGAAATTATACTTGCGCAAGGCATTTTTTATATATATTATTGTGAAGGACATCCGCCCAACACTTCACTTCCGCTAGTTGTAGTACGCGTACGGGAGCAGACGCCTTCACTTTTGGGGCGTTTTGATGCAGATTGTTGTCGTATGTCGTGTTGGTGTCGAGCGAAGCGGTGAGGCTTGGGAGTTTGTGACCGGTGTTATTCGTGATCATTAATGTGGCGCTGATGCGTTTTTTTTTTTTTTTTTAATATTTCTATATAGCCACAATGAAAATTCACGAGCCCGTGGCACTGCATTATGCTAAAATCGCGAGCTCCTTCTCTGTTGACGTCGTTTTTCTGGTAGCACTCGTGGATACTGCAAGCGTTTAAACAGTGCACAGTCTCGCCTACATCCGCGGTGACGTAATCGACCTGTTGAAACTTATTGTTTGCGTCATTTTGGAGTACGCAAGGCAATTATCTCGCTGCTCTGGTTTCGGTTATAAAAGCAAGGCAAAACGCTCGTAGTTCCCGCCCTCAGTACACGTTGGACATCTTCCACACTTTGATACTGGATAACTGGATGAACGAGGATTTACATTTACTTCAGAGGTCACACTCGCCGCTTCCTCACCGTCGAGCAGCAGGATCAGCTGGCGACAAGCCGCGTATGAAAGGCTCGAGCATCAACAGCCCAAGTGCACTCGGTGCCGATGCGGGCGATGCGGGTTTCTGTCAACCGCAAGCCCAGCACAGACCGTGACCGTTCCAGCTCTTCGTCATGACGCGGTGTTGCAGAAAACAGCGTATAATACCACTACACGGACCACCGAAGCGAACGCACTGTTATCGTAAATCTTGGCTTGTGATTGCGCCTAAATTTGTAAATAATCTTATTCTTTTTTCTGGAGACGCAAACGAAGGGCATAACAAAATCGTTTGCATATTCCGCATACCTCGCAAAAGCATCAGTCACCTTGCGAGAAGCGCAAAACACGGTGTCCGCACCGTCCTGACTTCCCAGTCTTTTACCTGCTTTAGAGCAGTTTGTACCTGTTAGTAGGTATGTCTACTGAAACTGCAACTTGAAACTTGGGGCAGTGCCAGAGGGAAAAGAGACAAATTCGGGCCTCTTCCCAATGTAAAGAAAAACCACTATGTTCTCTACGTAAAAAATTGGTCTCAGTTCATGCATCTGTGGGCAGGTAGAAAATCTTGCCCTAGTTTATTCACACCGCATGATGAGCGCAACAAACTCACACGAGTCACACGAGATTTACAGGAAAACATCGGTGGTGACTTAAGTTTCCCTGAAATTCTGTATAACCGGTCGTTTGCGGGACCGAATCATCTACTCGAGCGGTGTGCGTCGCTGTGCGAACACGTCGCTGTGCAAATGCAGTCTAACGACACGAAGCATAGAAACGGCAGATTTAGGGAAACTATCCGAAGTACCTTGTTCAATTAAAACGACGTAATTTTGTTGAAAACGTCCGCAGCATTTTACTCACGGTATGCGTCGGGAATCTTCCACATTTTTAAACGGAACGAAGGAAGATTTACTTTTAAGAACGCTCGCTGCGTCCTCCCCGACCAGCTGGACCGGATCAGCTGACGACGACGGGGCTAAACCCGTCAAACGCAACCCCACAACAACCAATATGAGCTCCGCGTTAGTGCGGGTTTCTACCTACAAGCACTGCACCACACACCACGAACGTTTCGGCCCTTTCTCGCATCGCCGTGTTGCCCCAAACAGAACGAGATCGCCGAAGAACGCAGCGCTGTCGTGAACCTGGGCTTGTGGTTGCGCACTCGTGGACCCTGTGACTCCCCTCGCTTTCAAAGCACACACGACGAATGGTACTTTCCGTCTTCCGGGAACATCACAGGGGCACTTCTCCGGTCACGTCTTCACTATGTGCTCGCAAACTGCGAAGCTCTATGCGAAGCTTCTCGCGTCCCGTCAAACCAAAACAATAGCGGCTGCCAGAAATTTCTCCGGTCAAACAAAAAGAACGAAAGCCAACCGGCTCTTGCTTCCACCGTACATCGACGTTGCGCGTGCGCCATGGCCAGATCGGCCAGATCGCTTGCAGTTGAAGCAGTTGAAGGTTGAAGCAAAAACGAAACCAACTGCAATGTCACGTGTTCACATCGAAGACACGCTTTTTATATCCATTTTAACTGTTTTGAACGAATAATTGGACCCATGACTTTATTTGTGGTGTGTAAGAAACTATTATCAAGAGCCCTAAACTAAATGCAAACATGGGCGACATGAGGGAAGCCGCATTGCCATCGACCAGAAAATGGCGGCGAGCCACGGTAAGCGCGGGTTTCGCCAACGTGCCGCGACATGGCGTAATTGCTTTTGGTGCATATCTGTTTCCGAGACATGTTTCTTTCCGCGGCATTTGGCTCGACGGTCCTTTCTAAGTGTGTCCCCAAGCATTCCGGTGCTTCGATAGCCGGCAATGCCGCGGTCGTCGCCGGAGGCGATGCGTGTTATCGAGGTCGGCTACACGGTTATGCGTGTATGACCGAACCAAAACACGTTTTTTACAACCTCACATGATATCTGAACGTATTATCCGTTACTCATCGTGTAAATTTATGGTAATTTGTGTAAATAGCGTGTTTTTCACCCCAAATATTCACCAAATACACGGCACTTGCTAACAGTGTAAGAAACAAACTGAATGCTATTTCAGCCTCAAAAAATTCATATGAGCTTTTATCACCATGCCGCCATATTGGACGCTTTTTTTCTATATGGAGGAGCTGCATCTTCATTTAACTCAGTTTTGATATTAGGAGAATTATTTGTACATTCAATAAATTGCTTTCTAGTTTCGGTACAGAAAAAAAAGAATACGGCCGCGAGATTGTGGAAAAATAATTGTCAGCCACGAGATCGCAAGACTCGTCCCTAATGCAATGAACTTAGTCATCTATAGGTAAGTGAGCGGTATTTATCGAAGGTGCTACGTGAAGGCTTTGTACTGGACTGACAGTGCGATAATATTTTAGATATACGATTCCCACTTTACCGAGACCATTGTATGTCGGGAGAAAGAATCAGTACGGAAATGCCCTAATATGACGAAAACTCGATAATCGATCACAACTACATTATAAGTAACGCTCCTTTTTGTATATGGTTAGGGTGCCTACAGTTCTGTCTGTCTCAGGGTGAAGACATTCATTGTTGCAACGGGTGGGCCAGGGCGTGGCGCGGCTGCGCACTCATTGCGCGGCTGGTATGATAAAATGACGTCTAAGCGTTACTCGACGGCCGAAGCTCCGCGCCCGAGCTGGGTTAGCGCATAGCGCGCACTTCAAGAGCTCCAAAACGTTTGGGCGGAAAGATGACCGAGATGCCACCACTCGAGGAAAAGCGCGCGTGTATGAAGGCATTCTATATATTGCCTGCACTCAGTTTAACGCCCGCTAGATTATTATATATGGCTTCACCGTGTCCCACTGCCTCCGTAGCACATAAATAGGGCAGATGTAGGGATCTGGACTAACTAAAAAAGACACAAAGGACAAAGACAAGACCAAACTTTGTCGTTTTCTGTTTGTTGGGTTGATTTCGTCTTACATGTGTAAATTACCAGCACGCTCCATTTCGTCGAGTTTTCGTATGAACCCCAGGCGGGTTCAAATTGTAAAACCACCATTTACTCATGTCACGTGTTAGGCATCAGCGGCAAGATAGAAGCCTTCTTTTTTTAAATATTTTTTTTAATAATATACCAAGAAAAATTAGTTATATTTGTTCTTTACAGATTCAAAACCTTCTTGCTTTCATCCCGCAACTTGTGTTTCTGTATCTTTCCGGACACCGTCTTCGGGAAAGATTCCGCAAAAAGCACATATCTCGGAATCTTATAATAGCTGATCTGAAAGAAAAACGAAGAAACAAGTTCATTGAACGTGATTTCATGCCCCCAAAAAATGTGCGATATACGAACCTCTTTGCCATGAACATGTTTTATTTGTCACCATATTTACCGAATAATAATTTCTTCTATTAAGCTCTAAATACTTTTTAGAACACGAAGGGCATAACACCTGAATAGTGCAGAGTATTCTCTTGCGTCACTAGCTGGGAATGTCTAAAATTAACACTCTTGTCACCGACAGGATCAGAGTGGCAGCAGGGCGTCTAATGGGAGGTCCGACCTCCAACACTCGCCCGTCGCCTGCACGTGCTTTCGAAGCGCGTGCGCGCTCACGAAACGCCGAAGCACTGCCGAAGGTACGAAGCTCGCGCTCATGGCGGGACAGTTGAAACCCCTCACCACCGTTCTCATTCTGTCAGTGCCCCTTTCGTCTTTGGCGCAATAAATAGGCAAAAGCCTGTTCACACACTTGCATACGACCGAGTCCTTGTGATCTCTTAAGACGAGAGAACACACAGGCACGCTGGCGCCATCTATGAGGTGACCCTGGAATAGTATGTCGGTAGAGCGGAGGATTTTAAGTATTTGCGAGACCAAATGTACGTATTATTTCAGAAAAATTTGTCGTTTATAGCATTTTTAAAGTTCCTTTGAGTAATAAAAAAAAGAACAGGAAAATTGACGCAAGACAAATAGATAAACGAAACTGCAAATTTTGCCTGCTCTCGCCGTGAAAGATTCCAAGAGATTTATGGCGAAATATTAATGGCAATAAATTGTTATAAGATTTTCTCCGTGGATTGAGTATCCACCCCTGAGTATACCTACAAAATACCTGATCAAAATAATAATTTCTTCCGTGAAAATAAATCTTGAAGTTTACGCATACAGAGCCGTATATGTAGAGAGTTTGGCCATTCGTTGAGTAGTACAGGAGACAAATGAGGAGGCGCCATTGGCCGAGAGCGGGCTGGGCGTGTTCCAGGGCGTCTTCAGAAATTCGAGAGTGACCAACCAGAAGCTCGAAATAATACCCTGGTGGTGGTCGCGAGAAACAAACCTGATAACTGCATTAGAGTAGCTCTCGGTGACTGAAAATATGGTACACATGATGTTTCAATCACGCTCGTCCAAAATGATGGTGGAAGAGTGCGACTAGTAGAACGATCTATATAATCCTTGCGCCAAGCGCCGAGGGCCAAGAATCTGCCGTCCGAGTGGTTACACTCTGTCCGAGCAAAACAGGGTTGAGCGGCGCATTTGTTTCTTACATCTTTCTGCAGGATCATGATCTAAACAACACGTGCACCCCATTTTCAACCACGAAGAGTTACTATATACACTTCACTGTTACGCGCTTAACAAAACCATATACGAACATATACCTTTGATCAGAACCGTTTCTCGCTACCACCGCTAGGGGATTCGTTTCGGTTTCTGGTTGGTCAAGACAGCATACGAAGCCCGCTTTCCGTGTCTGGCGCACGCCCTGGCTCTGCCCGCGCCTCCCATTGACCAAACTCTCTCTATCACTGGCAACTGGCTCTACCGGCAACAACGAGCAGAAGCGCTCGTGACGTCAATTGTTTTATTTGAGGGCAGACGACGCTCCCTCTTTCACGACGTTTGTGCGTTGTAGTAGGTAATGAACGTTTGTAGTTTTGCGAACTGTGCCTGCTTTAGGCTATTTGAGGCAGGCAATGGACGGTGGAGAAATCGGTGATGTGCTGTGGGATGCAATAACACCACGAGGAAATGCGCAGCAGAGTGACATTTAAACGTACGTTTATACTCCAACGTAACGTCGACGGGCGCGGCGAAGCGCAGCGCGCACAGATACTGATTGGTCGCAGATATCGAGTTCTTGGTTGCCGGCCAATCAAAGGCGCGCGTTCTGCGCTACGCTGCGTTCACTGCGCTCAACGTCGGAGTATAAACAGCCCTTAACTGCTTTTCGACCGAGAAGCTTCAGCGACAAGAGGGGGTGCAAGCAGTCCGACGACAACGCTGGCTGTATTTGCGACGTGACCGATCCAAAGCGTCGTGGTGGTCGGCCCTCCACGATTGGCCGAATGCTGACTTTGAAGTCAGCAAAGGATTCCTTGTCGACGCAAGTAAGAGTAATGTAAGAACTTCGATTTTGGCGGTGTTGGCAGTATTTGTTTAAAAGAGCAATGATTTCCAGCTTCCACCTTGCTAATAGGTGCGCGGCGTTTGGCGACTCCCGGTTCTTTAAAAAAATTTGTTTAGCTGTTCACAAACAACGACGATGATCTGCAAGCCTGTCTAAACATGGTTCCGAAAACTACAGTCTGAAGGTTTCAGAATTATGGTTGCACGGGCATGCAGATCATTGTCGTGGTTTGTCAGCAGTGGAACAAAATTTCCTAAGGAACCGGAAGTTGCAAAACGCCGCTCACCTATCAATAGAACTTGTTGTTCACAGGGTAATGGCGTCACGAGAGGCAACCATGCGACGTGTGCGATCGAAAGCGTCGCTTTGGTCGGCCTTCCACGATTGACCGAATGCTTACTATGACGTCAGCAAAGGATTTCTCATCGACAGAAATAAAAATAATGTACGAACTTTAATTTTCACAGTGTTGACATTGTTGCTTTAAGAGCGCAATGATTTCAAGCTTCCACCATGCTCATTACAAACACCATCGGACTTGTTCGCAAGGTAACGACGTCACGAAAGGTAACTATACGAGGGCGTCCACATGTCGGCGGAACACGAATGCAGCCGCCACGGGTTGTACCCTTGGAGGCGATGTCGACAGATCGAATGCGAACAGCGGATCATCTGCAATCTCGTGCTGAAAATCTTAAAACGTTTGCTGGTCATTACTTGACTCAGACGAGACTGATAAACAGTAGTTTATTATTTCCCACTGACGATCGCGAGGGCCTTCCGATCGCTTCTGGCGCTGGGCGAAACGGACTCAACCTGCCCATGTGCTGATGTTTATACAACATCTGATGTCCCAACAAGACGGCGAACCACTAAAGCTGCAGGTTAGTTTCGGTTTCGGTAATATTGTAATTCCACAACTGAAAATTGGGTAAAAAGATTTTTGGGAAATTTATGTGCTGCCATAGGCTAAGTATCCTGTTCTCTTTCAGAAAATATGTTTAGTGGAAAACGTTCAAATTGACGCTGGAGACACATGGTCGTAGTGAATCGAGGGAGTTTGAACCAGCCTTAAGAGAAATAGAGAGGGAACGTTTAGCGACCGGTGCGTGACAGAGAGAAAGAAAGCGCACAAGTCTGCATGGTAACGGAAATAGAAGGTTGCAGCGAAGGTGTTCGCTAATGGAGAAGCTAGCTGGCCAATCGTTTCGCTTGGATACCGATTCCGTTGGTTGTGAAAGTAGGACAGCCGCAGGCCACGTTGAAGTGAAGAACCGGAAGCCGAATGGGATTGTCGGTAGTCGGGTGAATGTAATCGTTATTGACTGTTACAAGATTACTAAAACAAATAGGAATATATACTTACAAAAAAAAAAGAGAAAACAATGAGGGTGCAAGCAAGTTGGTAAAGATTGAGCATGATGACTTTAACCGAGACCCCGGTTTCGTAAAAAAAAAAAAACCCAGTCTTGGGTAACGTCGCTCAAATATGTTTATATTAGCCTAAAACTCGAATATCGTCACGTGACTGTCTAGTATTCGAATTAAAATTCCAAAGCCAGCCAAACACACGAGATGTTCATTATTCAACTAACTTGATTATATCGCATACCTTCCCCTTGCAGAAGCCTTTGACGTCTTCCTGGCTTAGAGATTTCCCAGGTTTCAGTATAATCCAGGCGCAGACCTCCTCTCCCAGCCTCGAATCGGGGACTCCCACAACCTGCGTCGTCGAGATCAGAGACGGACAAAAAGTTCGTATCCTGTATGAAATCTACATCAGACCTGTGGATTGAGCTCAAACTCATCAGCCCCCCGCACCCCCCCTCCCCAATCTGCGTTGTTTAGCACTCACCAGCAAAGTGAGAACGGCAGGGAGGAGCTTCGCTTGTCCCACCTCCAGCGCGAGCTTCCCAACTTCAACAACGGTACGGTATCTCGTGCCCCTCGAGTGCCCTCACGCAACCAAAGCACGGCGGAAGGCACGGAGCGCGTGGTGGAGGCCGGGCGTTCGGAAGACACGCCCTGTCGTTTTCATTCTAGCAGCGACTATAACTTGTACGGATATATTCGGATCTGGCCGGACCGTGCAACAATATTCGCTCGGAATGTTTTTCACTTTACACGAGCTTACTGGCACTAGTGGGACCCAAGTATACTCGCACGCAACACCACCGACTAAGAAACTCCTTTGTTGCGGTGTAATTTCAAGGAGAAAAGCGAGCGTTTTCTTTCAATCTCTCCTTCGGTAAACTTGATGACGTAGTTGGCGCAGTCACTCAGGCTGTGTTCCAAAATATACTCAATCCGACTCCGGAATAAAGGTTTTTTACCGTGGTCTTTCAAAACTTACTCGCGCTTACTCGATGACGTAAGAGCTCGCATTCCAGAAGCGGGTTGTTTACTCCGGAGTATTTACTCACGCTACCCTAATCGATCGGGGGTAACGCCGGATTAAATCGAGTAAATACGTCACGTGATCTGTTCGTCGTCCGCTTTCTGCGCCGACAATCGTCAAAGCTCGCTTGCTCCGTTGGCTTTAGTGGCGGTCGTTCGAAATGACAAAGAATGAGGTGCAGCCATTTATGTGCGGTTATTGCGATTTGTTGCTTTCAACGCAGGAATGAACTGCATCACATCCAGGCTGTGCACCTTCTTTGGAAGGTATGCCTGTTGTTATCATCAGAGTGCGAGAGTAAACAGGAGCTTCTCCGCATCCTTGGCGTTGGAGGGAATGTCGTATTTTCACGTTCAAGGTTGGAAATGTTCGAACGCAGTAAATAATATGGAAGTGCTTTTGTTTCCCCCAAAGTGTCTGTAATAAAATGATAACGCTTGTAAAGCAGTGAAAGCTCTGAAGATTTCATGTATATGATTAGACCCCTCCCCAAGAAATTGCCTATAGCGGTTTGGAAGTTTTGTTTTTCATTTTGTAATCATATTCGCGTCAAAGCGAACGTACGTTACATATCTCTGTTGATAAGGCCCCCTGCGCTGCACCGCACCGTGTGGAAGCAGTTTCTGGAAAACGTAAACGGTGCAAATTACGATGCGTTGAACATATGCGTTTAGGGCACCTGGACTAGATTTACAGCGATCGCGCTGGTTAATAAAAACATTTTTTTTTTATATGTCTAACTGAAAGGAGTAAGTAATTTTGATATCAATATACAACCCAAAAGGAAGGTGACGAAAAGGGCTGGACCACAGAAAACACCACGTCGTCATTAAAATTATCGTCTCTTCGAGTGCTTTCTTTATGATCAAAAGAGATCGTCTGCTCTATTCTGCCATCGCTGCTGTTTTCTTTTTGCCGTAGCTCAAGACAAAGCCAATCCGCGTAGTATCCAGGTGATTATCTCAGCCGTTCCAAAATCGAGTCACCGATTGTTTACTCGCGATGTCACGTGGTATGATCCGCTGACGTGGGAAACAGGTTACTCGTGTAAAGTATGGAACATAGCCTCAGCGTACGGCGCGTATGGCGCGTTTTTACTTGCTTTACAAATCGATTAACACGGGCGTTGGGGGCTGTGGGGATTGCACGCTTGGCTAAAAATGTATAACCCTACATCGAACTGCAATCGTGTTAGTAAAGGCTAGAAATTACACTTCACTGGATAAATCGCTCACTTAACACGCGAACTGGTGCAGCCACATTCCAAGGGCAGGCCGACCTCACAGTGCCGAAAGAAATGCTTTTACATTTAAAATAATTCCTGCGAAACGTTCTGATTATAATTTCTTTGCTCTAAAAACAAAGAAGAAGTTATTGATATATTGTTTTAAACATTTATTTTAAATAAAAAGTGTGCATCGCTTTTTAAAAAAGATAGTGTCATAGGTTTTCGTATAGTTTCGGTGTCAGCTGTGCCCCTTGATGCGCATCTGAACTGGGGTTGTTATGCTTATGTGCCGTGCAACACCAGAAAACTTAGTTGAGCCTCAATGAGTGGGAAGATGCAAACAATCTTTGGCTTAATGATGGTTGAGTGGACTAGTGTATATAGGGTACTGAAAGGACCATGAAATGAATTTAAACTTCTTCCTCTGCTTCGATTCTCATCTCGAAAGCGCGAAATGACTAATCCCGCGGTAGTGCCGTGCTTGAGCACGGGATACGATGACTCCTTGCTTCCGTCTTGCTTTTTAAGTACAGCATGGAGCTTGTCATGCGCAAGTGATGAGTGCCTTCTCGGCACTCATTGCCCACGAACGCCAATTCAAATATTTGTCGACGGATTGAATGTTGGCGGACGGATACGTCGGAGTGATGCAGTGCTCGTGTCTAAAGCGTGTGCTGAGTTCGGCTGACGAGCCTAGTCACCGCGGATGCATTAGTGAAAAGGTGGGGAGATCTCGAAGGAAAGGAGGTAAGTAATAGTCTGCTATATTTTCACATTTTCAAATCGACAAGAGGGTTTATGGCTTTCTTCTTTTGTGTACTAGTTCTTTTTGGCGCACTAAAGAATATTCGATCAGTAAAATTCCAATTTATCCTAGCCCTAAATTAGTTTCATGGTTTATTTAAACTTTTTTTTTATACGCAGTGCAGAAACGGCTCTGAGGAAATATTTGGTTCTTAATGAACGATACATTACATCTGTTTTTACCTTCCTTGATTTAAACTAACACGCGCACTTCTGACAAAAGACGCCATCGCATGCATCACCTTGTAAAGGCACACACAACGCCCAAATGGTTCAACGGGGGGGGGGGGGGGGGGGGGGGGGTAATTTGCTTACAGACGAGATAACAAATACATTATCTCTGGAAGCTAAACCAGTATAAGCGAAACTGTCTTCTTGAAAAAAAAAATAGCTGCGTTTGTTTTCTGGTTCGTTGTTTTTAACCAGCGAAAAATTGAAAACAATTTGTGTTTTTTGCAAGGCTGCCGACATTGATTCGCTTCCTCGTCTAGAGCTCGTGGTGTCATATCTAGAAGGTGCGTTGCACAACCGTTATTCTAGTTGTTTCAACACGTTGTTGTACGCTTGCAGATTTACTCGGTCAATTCAATTCAACGAACTACCTTCGATCCTGTTTTATGTACCGACAAAGGCAACGTCATTCGGACGAATGACATGTGATTGTCTTTCTACAAAGTGTGGGTAGAGGATTAGTTTCCAATGGCAAAATCAGTTAACGCGTTACGGAACTCGCGCGTTCAAAAAGAAATTATTTGTAAACTGCTGCTTTTAGGTCCGCATTGGTGCTACACTATGGGCTCCACTGTATTCAACATCAGCTGTGGTGGACGAGATCCAACCGTCGCGCTCATTGCGGCTTAGTTTATAACTACACCCACAACAAAAACATATTCTTTTTTTGTCTGCTTTTGTTTGAGGTAGCGCTTGGTCAACGGGGTCCAACGAAGCGTCAACGTTAGGTGGGGCTTGTATTCGATCATGAAGAAAACAGCGAGTCCTCTGAGACACAGGCTGGATAATACTCCCTCCATTCGATCTCCTCCTCACCAATAGTCATCGACAACTTAAAAAATCCGGAGTAGCAAGTTTAAAGCATCTTATTGCTCCGTAGCCAATGAAATAACGTTACTACAGGTCCCAACACAAATGTCGGAAAACGAATCGGGAAGAGAAAAACGTGAACACGGTTAACACGCTCATCGCTTCTTAATTAATGTGTTGGGAATTGTAGACGTTTTTTCGGTAACAGTGTATGGGCGCCGCCATAACTGAGCTTCACATTTCTTTCGAGACGTTATATTCGCTGCGCTTCTTCACTGTGGTCGCACTTCAGGTTGTTGATTTCCTAGACACCACAGGCTCCTTTAGGTCAAGGCAGGCTTCGTGTAGACAGATCCCTACCCGTTTCGTTGGCTGGTCATCTCAGCGAGGCATCCGAAGGTCAGTTATGGAGGGGAATATTCGCCACGCTGGAAAAGCGTCTATAGATAACATGTCTTAACTAAAAGGAACGAAATTATAATCTCCCGTACGTCAGCGTGTCAGCTTAGGTAGAGGAACACACCTGCACCTCCAGCACATCTGAATGGGTGTAGATAAGATTTTCGATCTCCTGCGGGTAGATGTTTTCTCCTCCACGAATGATCATGTCCTTGATACGGCCCCGGATCGTGATCCGCCCATCTTCGCTCATCGTGGCCTCGTCCCTAAGTCGCGGAGATGGGAGAAATTTGGTTGAATAAGAGGCAACGTATTCAAGTCAGCTAATATTAGTCAGCTTCAAGGTTACACTCAACGCCAGCAACCATGTCAGGTGTCCTTGTCGACGGAGTAAGGACCAGAAAAGACCGCAATCCTGAGTGACACGTAGAACAAGAATACTTTATTTGCTCCTGCCACCAGCTGGTAGCTTTCCCCGACAAGGATCGTGTCGGCAAGTGGCAGGAAGTTTCATTTCACACAGAAGTCTCTTGGAGTGTTTGTGTTACAAGTATACTCCAAATATGCCTATGCACGAGACCCGTGCGGGCCTTTTGCTCTCTTAACAGATCGGCTGCTAGATCTCTAGCATCTCTTTTAGTAAAGCCCTACACGCTAATGGGCTTGATGGGTTAGTCGAAATTCTCGTTGTGACAACTTTCTAGACAGTGCTGCAGGTTTTTTTGTTTTTGTGTGTACTTCACTGGCCACCTAGGACATTTTCTACTTGATTTGCCCATTATAGTGATTTTAATGAGATATATCAGCGTCGAGCTGGAGCAGTGCGTATAACTTTTTAGGCGTGTAAGTGTAACGACACGTTCCATTCTTAGAAAATTAACGGAAGTCGTTCCTTTCGAACCACTGAAACATGTAACGGGAACTTGTCCCAAGATTGAGGAGGAACGCGTACAACACTGCCCTATAGTAGGTTAAGAGTCCAAGGGAAGCTCCTCTCACATCTTAACACTTTAGCAGAGCGAACGCCAAAGAGAAGGCGACCTCATCTCCAGCGTTCGTTCTGCCAAAGTTGACAGAGGAGCTTCCCCTGAACTGCTAACCTGTCTCCGGCTATGGCAGAATGTAGCTCAGCGAATGCTGTTGCTGCCCTCACCCGGTGTGATACCAGTTGTCGTGCACGACCTCTCTCGTCTTGTCGGCCTGCTTGAGGTATCCCTTGAACACGAGGTAGCCTCGAGCGCACAGTTCCCCGCTCTGGTTCACGGGGACGATGCTGCCTTGTGAATCGACGATCTTCACCTGAGACCACAAAGCCAGAAAGCACGATTTTGATGTTCATCACAAAGTAGCGGGCCAGAGAAGTTTTTACAAACGTGATGATAATACATCGCAATTTCTGTTTGGTTTTAAATGCCTTAGAAGAAACCTTTCACAAAATCGACAAGTAAGATGTTGGCAGAGGATAAAGCGTATGAAACTGGAATGATTGATGACATAAATGAACCGGTTAATCTCATAACAAGAGATCCATCTGTAGCGCGCAAGCGTCGTTTTCGAAAACATACATATATTTAAAATTTAAAAACTGGCAAGTAACCAGACTCTACGAACAATACCGACTTTGGGTCATTCATGTTTTACACGCGGAGGGTTGGTTTTTAGAGCACATTTTATGAAACAAAAACAAACAGCTCTTCGTCTATTGTGGTCACAGATGATTACGTAAAAGTTAACTGAGCTAAATAAATGTTTATTTCAACGAACTTGTGGCAAAAGGACTAAAATAAGTAGTTCGCGACCGTCGATGTCTGTGTAACAACAGGATCAATGCTGGGCAAAGAATGAAACAATGTTTGAAATTAGAGCACTCGGTAGCTCACGAGCATGCATTGGAACGTTCCATTTAAAAAAAGTAAAATTAGAATGGGGGTATTAAAACCCACCCGCTTTATACGCGTAGGAGCAACGTGCCTGACATCTCGGCCACATATAGTATTCTATCCACAATGAAGACAACGTCCACTGACCTCTACGTGATCGGTTGGTTTCCCCACTGTTTCGATCCACAGCTCCGTCGATTCAGCACGTTCTGAACATGTTATAACTGGACTCGTCTCTGTGCAACCATAGAGAATCTGAAATGTTGTTCCAACTGTGTTTAGCATCGTAGTAGCTTCAAGGAAACAAAATGAATGACGGTGTCTGAGTAGATGTACGCGCAAACTTGCCTGGAACTGTTGCATGTTCAGCGTTGACATTGCGTTCTTCACCACTTCTTGAGGACAGGGAGCTCCAGACATAATACCTGTTGGTGTAAAAATTTACCCGTTATTATATGTGACGTGACTGTATTATGCTGGTGTTCATTTCTACTCGTTCTGGTCGACGAAAACGAATATGGGGTTCGATACATATGCTGCACGAGGCACGCGCTCCGCAGCAAAGCCACCACAAGGGCCAATGGTGTGACGTCATTACAAACCATGTATGCTCACTGAAATGCATATTTTGTGTGTGTGTGTTTTTTGTATTTACACGATTGTATTCCAGTAGTGCTGGGTGCTCAAAACTACTTCAGTCGTTGTAACTGGAAATCACTGCCGGAAGCGACAACCCTAGATGCGCGATTACCTTTTTCCTGACTTATACGTAGTTCGACTTCTCTACTCAAGTTACTGTAGTTTAACTACTTTTCTGAATAGATTAGTAACTTTCAATTACATTTTTATTTCGGTAACCAGTAGTTTAGTTTAATTACGTTTTCTGAGTAATTGCTACACAAATTACAAATTACTTTCCAATTTTAGTGCAGGTTTGCTTATCAACAAATATTCCTGCAGAAAAAGATATGTAAGATCTTGAGGATCAGCTGATATTTGCAAAGATGGGGAAGCCTGTGGCGTAGGCAGGGGGGGGGGGGGGGGTGGATAGATTGGAGGGTTCGAAACCCCCTAAAATTTTTACGAGCCCCCCCCCCCCCCCCCCCCACACACACACACACTCACACTGCAACAACCCTT
Source organism: Ixodes scapularis (assembly GCF_016920785.2). NCBI lineage: Eukaryota > Metazoa > Arthropoda > Arachnida > Ixodida > Ixodidae > Ixodes > Ixodes scapularis. Next base: position 56,669,345 of record NW_024609857.1, on the reverse strand, counting down.
CCTACGAGGCGCGGAGAGCGGACAGATACGTCGCAAGTGAAACCGAGTGACTGCGAGATTAACGCCGAAGGCTGGCGTTTCTTTCTGTCCCGAAGCTGAAGGGGATTTCACGTATTTGAAGAAAGGGCTTGACCCCGCTTCTCTCCATTGTAGGAACTCTCGCCCAGTACAGGAAGTGTACACATGCATCCTCACTCAGAGGTGGCAACAGAATGCAGCACCCGATCTGAAGGTCACATTGTGCTCCTTTATGTCACATTCAATTGGGGCGCACGCAGCACCGAGAAAGTGCTGCCCCCAAGGCCGTGCCACCGCGCGGGTGCAGCGTATGACGCACTACCAAGTGAACGCGAAGCATTCCGCCGTGCAACGCGCTTGGCGCGGTCACTTCAAGGGCAAAACATAAACGGGTGGACCACTGAACAAAATCCGCCGCGAGTGGGGCGGCGGCGCGCGCCATCTAGCGAGAGTCTCTCGAGCCGCCATGTTTACCGAGACGAGGAAGACTAAGCGAGGGAAAGGAGGGGCCGAAGGAGGCGGGGAGCGGTAGCTCAAGGCCGCGCCGGCCCGCAGTGCGCGAAGCTGCACGGTCTCCTTCCGACGGTGCAGCTGGTGCAGCAACGCGCCGGTGTCGTACGCCGCACCAAGTCCCAAATGAACGTAGTGCAGCCGCACCGACACGACCATGTGAACGCGACGCATCCGTCGGTGCAGTGCGGTGCGGTGTGGTGCGCCCCAATTGAATGTGGCATTAGTTTGTGCTGTACTTGAAGAATCACGTGCTAAAGGGCAACGTAAGGTAACCTCTTTGCGTTTCCTTTCCTCCCGAAACTCAAAATATGCTGGTCTTCCAAGATTCGAAGATCGTTTTAGAAATATTAAAAATTCCCCCGCCGTTTTTACAAAAAAAATGGTAATAAACAAGTAGTGTTGGAAATTACTATAAGTGCATGGTACTTATAGTACTCCTTCAGGTAGGTAGATTTAGAAAACTTGTATTTTACTTGATGTACATTCTCTGAGCATGTGCTTCTACTTTACTAAAACATTTTTTGTACTTTGCAAGGGCAGTTCAACTCCCGAATTAAAAGTACATTCCCCAAATTCGAAAACAAAAAATGGCGTATCATCATGTGAAAACGCGCTATCATCCTTCGATACGTCATCTGATCATTTCGCGCAGTGAAGTAATGTCGGCTGTAAGACCAATAGATATAAGTGCCTTATAAGATGGTCGTGTTAAATAGTTTGTTAGTGAGAGTAAAATAACTATTCTGTGGCGACTTCACTTCATCCAATATTTGACGCAATTTCCGAAAAAAAAACTTATGCACCTCTGATTACCCCTGAAGCGACGCATACCACTTTCAAAAAAGTGTAAAGGGGATGAAAGGGCACCATGAAACATTGTGTTAAAATCTACTTGTACTTTACATTGAAAATACATTTTGTTTATAGAACTTTACCTCAAGTACATTGCACCAGGTGTACTTACTACTTTACTTGAAGTACATAGCCTTTAATTTCCTTTGTACTTTACTTCAAGTACAGTGCTAATCACACTTGTTTATAACGCGCGAGCGTGCGGCTTTTTCCGGGGAGCGCTAGACTGGTGGCATTCGGGGAAACCAAGCTAGTCACGTGGCGCAACATGGAACGGACCGCTCGAGGGGTGTCCTGCCCAGTCTATTAGCTGGCTGCGAACGCGGAAGGCTGCTCGCAAGCTTTTTACAAACATCATTGCTCAACATTGAACAAACTAAAACATGAAGGCATATCAACGATGTCTTCATCAAAAAACAAAAATATATCATAAAGCACTTCACTTTTACCGCTTATCAAGCTAATAGGAAGGGCAGGACACCCCTCGAGCGGGCCGCTTAATGTTGCGCCACGTGACTAGCTTAGTTTCCGCGAATGCCACCAGTACAGCGCTCCCCAGAGAAAGCCGCACGCTCACGCGTTATAGACAAGTGTGACTAGCACTGCACTTGTTAGATGCACCTTACACAACCCTGCAAACAAGCAAACACTATCTGCCAAATCAAGCACAGGCAGTGCTAAACCTCAAAGTAGAAATTATACATCCGCGGCACATCGTTGACCAAAAAACAAAAAAAAAACAAAAAAACAAGTAAAACACTATTAGGCACGCAGAAGTAGAAGCAGCTATTAAAGCATATTTGCAAAACACAGGCTGATTTTTACTTGGCTAGCAGAATTTCGCTAAAAGATCAGAACCTATATACTTTCTTATTACTATAAAATAATATAAAAGTAAATTCAGAAGTAATTTGCTACTTTCTTACGGTAGTTACTAATTTACTAAATTACTTTTCATCTGAGTATTTTCTACTCTACCCAAATTACTTTTGAGGCCAATACTTGCAACTTAGTTATTTTTTCTTAGTAACTTGTACATGTCTGCCTTTTTCCCTAAACTCCCTCTGCGAGCCGGGTATGCAGGTTGTTGACTTTTCTTTGACGATTTGTTATTAAAGAACCCCTACTGTTCACCAGATCGCGCTTGGTTTGTGTAAGTTCGACACAAGGGTTATTCCCGTTTGATGAACCAGGCGATCTTGGAGGATGCTGGTTGCTCTATGACGAATTCTCGGTGGCAGAAAGAGTTGGCCCTGGGAGCTGCACGTTCCGTTGTAAACTCAAAACAAACATTACTTAAATGTCATAGAAGATTAAACTACAAAGAGGGTGAAGATTAATTAACTGCCGTTCCCGGCTCACAGTCGCTAACGGCGCCCTGGCGTCGGGTGTCTCACCGGGCACGGCGAAGACTGCGGACAACAGGAAACGCGGCGCACCGAGGCACGACAACTTCCTCACGCACGATCCCGTTCCAAATTCAGATCCTGACGACAGGCGTTCACAGGGAAAGTATAATAAAAGCCGCTAACAACATTTTCTGGCAGCACTGTCAATGCTAAGAGCTTCTGCTGAGAGATACTCTTTTACGCGCTCCAGAACCAGAAAAGAAAGCAAAATAAGCGCTGCGACCAAACAGGTTTGCTGACTAACACTAAACGCTCATATCGCATATTAGTCGCATCTTCGCAACGTGGAGAAAATATGCGACGAATAAATAACGAATTTCGCCCGGCTCGCTCGCTTTCTGCGTGACGCAGCAGCCAGTGTGCTGATTACACGCTCAGAGCGAAAAGCCGCCGGACGAAATTCGTCGATTTCTTGCAGCATATTCGCCCCATTCAGTACATCTTTAAAGGGCTGGACCTTGTGGCGTTCACTCGCACTAGTCAGTGGGGCTCTAGTGGAACATTAAAGTAAACACACACACACATACAAAGGAATGTGATGTGTTTCGAATAGGTGAACAGAGTTCGGAATTTCAAGTAAATTTTCTATTGTTAATGGCGTCCTTGGTCTGAACTAATAGAGGACTATAACGATCAGAGCGTGCAACAACCAGGCGCAATCTTCCAAATCGTTGGAACAAAAATCCAGTTATGAAGATTTACGGCTATTCCAAGCAAAGAACCTCGCAATTGAAAGTATCAGAATGGGTCACGTGCACCTATTCAGCCAGTCCTACCTCTAGAATTCTATGTCGTCATTATCCGACGCTCCAGACCAATGTCGTAACTGAACGCTCGTGTTTGACACTGATAAACACGCCCTTCGAGCAGCATTTGGTTTTCATCGTCCCTCCAAAGTGTCCTTTTAAAGGGGCAGGGAAACAAAATGTTTGCACATGTTTCTTTATTTAGGTGTGGTCTATGTTGCGCCGGAAGCCGAAAAACACTGCTCTAAATAGGCTGCCGACAAAATAAAAAAAAAAAAACTAATTTGGAAACGAATTAACAGGTTGAAAATTTGCGCCCATGGCGGTTTGTGAAGCTACGCTGGAATCCTGCCTCGTCACGAGTTTCTAATACGCATCGCCAGTCCGCGGCATGCATGGCTCACTCGTAAAGTTACTTAGTCCTGAATGTGACTTGGCGGAGAACGCTAAGGAGTTTACTACGTTGTACATGTTAAAGCTTTCACAGTGGTCCACCAACCTGCATTCCACATTAAGATTGCTGCTTTTCACAGACGATAGGTAGGGGCTTGATCTGTATGAGACGCTCTCGTGTCCACGCGTTCGCGCACAACAGTTCACTACGTAACAAATATCGAGGTGACGCTTCGCACCAAGCCCCTTCCAGCAGAAATGAACCTACATCCTGACAACAGCGACACTTTTGTCGTCATAAAGCGGCGGCACGTGGAACCACCAGAAGATGCGTAGCGATTAGTACCATCGTCTCCACAAGAGGCGGTGGCGCGTCGAACGACGGGAGGCTGAATTTGGGGGAGAGGGTGGATAGTGCCAGCACCTCGTAGATTAGAAAGCCTAAGTGCTTTCCTGCGTCACCAAAGAAGGCCACCGTAGACCAGTGATTGAACACGACTACGGCGTCAGCGTTCGGCTAGGAGTCGTGTTCTCACTGATTGAACACGAGTTCCAGCCGAACGCTGACGCCCTAGTCGTGTCCAATCTCTAGACCACCCTGGCCTTCTGGACTACCCTGGCAGGAAAGCACGTAGGCTTTCTTATCTAGCTGGTGTTAGTACAGCTCATGGAAGCGGCGGCGTCTTGCGTTGGTAAGTTCTTCCCAAGCTCTGCTACGCCAAGACCCACCAAAATAATAAAATGTGGTAAATTATAATTATAAGGAATATGTATAAGAAAAGTATAAATAGGACCAAAGTTATAGCTCGGAATTCCGGGGTACTGCCATAACCGCGAAATGCAGGGGGGAAAATGGAGGAGAATTACCCTTTCATAGACGCGCTTACTGCACGATCAAGCGATAGTGGTACTTGGTTAACTCGGCATATACAGCTCTTCATTCCTCATAAATTTAGAAGTGGAACAGCCTTACCTTTCCGAACGGACGAAACGTCATACTTCCTTTCTTGTTGCTCTTTTATCATGTCTATGTACATTGTGGGCGTTCCATAGATAAACGTGCACCTGCAACGGACATTACACATTCAATAACACGTGGTAGCGTCGCAGCCACACGTCTTATAAGCGAGCGTATCGACTACGAAGTTAGATTTTTGGAATGGTGCGCGGCTTACTAACGACAAATTGCAGTTGTATTTCATTCTATCCATCAAACCGTCATATCCGGAACTGCGTTTCATGATGAATGCAGAGGACGCTAGCACGAGCCTCAGCCTTAGACCCACACGCCGTCGTGTCAGCGTTGCCGCGTCCTCATTTTGTACTCGTTTTTTTTAAATTGTTTTTCTTGCTGTTGTTTTTCGAAGCTCCTGCAATTGGCGAAATCTTCGCAAAGCGTATCGAAATTCTTTCTCCTGCCTCTTTAATTTTTTTTTTTTTTTTTCGTTTGCATTGTGTGGTTTGCGTAAACTCGCGGCGCGGGAGTTTGGCAGCCGACCAACTCTTCTATTGCACGATTCACTCACTTCCTTCCCGGCTAAATCAAAGATAGCTTTAATGAAAAAATGCATTTCTGCATTTAAAAATTCTTACACCGAGTTCCAGATTTTTATCTTTATGCAGAATGCTTTTTTTCATTGTAGCGAAAAAATTTTGTCTTGCGATACGACTAGTTCGAACTAAGTTGGCTGGATTTTTAGGTCTCTACGTCGAGAGTTTGTACAGCGTTTCGGCAGTCTCTGTCGCATGAAAGAGCAACATATTTTGTATTGCCGTGTGCCGGAGGCTCACGCACCAGAGATTTCAAGCCGAACTGTAACGCAGAAAAAAAGAAAGCAACCCAATGCCAAAAAAAAAAGGCATGCGTTTATATTGTGCGATTATTCAAAAGCTGGGGTGACATTTTGGTCATAGTTAACGCGTGTTACCGTTGCTCCACGATTGCCTCGAGAGCGGCCTTCGCTTTGAAGCTTGGAGCCGGCATCACAAGGGTGGCCCCAAACATGGCTGCTGACAGCGAACCTCCCACACAGCCGTAGCAGTGGATCAGGGGCACGTTGAGGCAGATCGTGTCGTCCTGGAGACGGAGGGCATGTTGTACACTAGACAGGTTGTGCTTTTGACATATGCTCGCATGATAAGCATGACACTCCGATGGTGAGAAATGCATCGTACTTCCTCATGGAGTCCAAACATACGGGCGATCGAGTTGGCGTTGTTCACCAAATTAAAATGAGACAACATGGCTGCCTTGGGTCGCCCAGTCGTACCCTGCATAGAATATAAACGGCAAGATACCTTCTGTGAGCAAACACGTGGTTTCATCCCTTCAACATTTGCTTGAATGCACAGCTTATTGTCCCCTTTTTAGAGTAGCACCCATTGGAATTTCCTTTAGTCGTAAATTGTTGCAGTTTCGAACATTTGTGTGTGTGTGTGTGAGTAAGGAGGGGGGGGGGGCACCCAGAAAGGCATTGTAAGAATATGCTCTTAAAAAAGGCGTTCGAAGACTTCCAAAAGCGTGCAGGCTATATATTCCAAGTGATAACATAATTGATACAAACTATCTGTCCTACTTGCTACACTTGCGTAGAATAATTCGCAGCTAGTTCTTAATCTATATGCTTCATCAAGCATGGCTAGTCTTTGTCGTATTCTCAGTGCGCTTGTGAATAAAATCATAGACCTTTCCATTGCTCCCAAGCTGCACATTTTTAGCTCGGTTACAAAAAAAAAATGTATTTCTCTGCGGCCTACAGCATATAAATAACGCAAGCTCCGGCACACCTTACCAAATTATTTGTTTGTCTGTATCCACAGAGTGCGCTTCATGCTGCGTAAAGTTGTATTGTATTTTATTGTATAGTGTATTCTTGGAGTCTAATACTTTTGATGCACTTTACTGATCCTCACATCGGCTGTAACGTTTGTTCAAAGTTGCGGTTTTGCGGGTGGATCCGCGCAAAATATTACCCCGGGTTGCAAAATCAGCTCGCCGCCGCCGAAATATTCGGCCGCTAGAGCAAGTATTTTAAAACCAACTCTCATCCGCGAAAAAAAAAATATCCGCGCCTCAGCAGCCGATCGGAACACACGGAGGAAATGACGCTTGCTTGCGTCACAGCTCTGCCGAGTCGCCCGAGGTGCCGAATTTGCCGCTGGAGTTACCGGAGTTTTCAAGTTGTACAAATGTCGTACCCTCGCAGCTCTCGCTGTGGCGGCAGAAATACTCATCGAGACTCAAAATATGATCCGACCCTTTCCAATAAGCGGCTTGCAGCGAAGACGGCGTCCACAAGGAATATCTGCATAACATAATGAGCGCAGAGGCTGTGCGTATACACACGATTTGTCCCCCGTTTGCTAGCTGTTTTGTTACCGATCGTATCGCCAACCATAACACATGACACTATCCTATCACTGCAGGGTGTTGGCTGCATTTTTTTTTTTTCATTTAGTAGTAAAACGTTGAATGCAAGAGGAAGCTTGCGAGAGCAGGCTTTCAAACACCGCACGGGCGAGATACTGTTTTTGACGGCGCTTACTTGTGCTTCAGAATCAAACGGTTTTGACGTTCAAATTCCCCTGTATTGTGCAGTTGTCGAAAGACGTACGACGCAGCGCAGACTTATGAATGACGCGTGTGAGCTGGAAGAACTCGTATTTGGAAAACTGAGACGCCGCAGCATGAAGACTCGTCGTGTCTTCTACCGCCGCAGAAGCAATTTTTGGAAGTGTGAACCAGGAACAATACCTGGTAATAGGGGGCCTGGATCTTTGACACCCAAAGCCGAGAAGATTTACCTCAGACGAGTGCCACGCGTGCTTTTAATGGAGGAAAAGAACTGAGGCCTTCTCGATTTCGGGTTTTGCGGTACATTCGCACTGCAATGAATGACTGCCTATTTCAATGTAGACTTATCCTTGCTCACGTCAAGTGTCACAACTAATGTGCGCCGAAGCAAAGGAACAACACACTTTTAGCTCTAAAATAGTTTAAAAGCGCTAGCCATAGAGCTACACGCTCTGGCAATAAAAGATGCCAGAGTGCATGCAGTTTGTGAAAAAGAAAAACCTGAAAAACTTACGAATAATTAGGCGGAAAGACTGCCCAGACGTCATTACTTTACACAAATTTGTTTCGTGAAGGGTCTCTGGATTAATAAACCAAACAGTGAACCCTAAGGAACTGTATGCGAATTATTAGCATCTACATGGCTATGGAGCCGCGAGACACGCTTTGGCGTGAGATACAGAAAAATAACATAACTAAAAGACATATACACGATGTCATCCTCACTTGACAACGAGATGTGCCATTTGTGTGCATATGCGAGGCTTGTGAAGACAGTTAAAAACTTTTGTCAGGACACTTACTGCCATCATGCAAGAGACTAAAACAGAGAAAACAGAAAAAGTCATCGCTCAGAGGAATGAGCCTGAGGTTTGTTAATAATGACAAATTAAACAACCAAGTGCTTACGGACGTAAACTGCACGTTCACCGCTGCGTCTAACTGCAACTTCGATGAGATGGATTGCATGGCGGCGTGGTCTGCGCTCGTGGCAGATTTCATGAGGTCGTCGAACGTCACTGTGCCGCTGCGAAATATGAACAAATAAAATCACCTTACAGGGGGCACCTATGGAAAGTGAAAGCTAAAACAGCAAATAAATTTAGCTAAGAGCGCGTATTTCAATGTCCCCATCGATCAAAACATGGCCGCTCACAACAATTGTTTCACACGGCGAGACTCCGACTCCATAAGAAACAACGATGCTCAATATTTCAAAACAGACACTGCCTGCGAACATCGCCTCGGGAGAACGAGCATGTCATGAATAACCCCCCCTTTGTGTTTGGAAACGGCATCAATAATAATAATGACTCAGTCCAGCTTGACAAGCCTTAGAGAAACATTGATAGCAGACATTTCGAATACTCGAAGATCCTTTTCTTTAACTCTAGAACGTCTTCATCGGGGGACGGAACACCTTTGTTAGTGGGGTCGCCATAAGATGTCCCGTCTCAGACATTTCGCCAAAAACAAGGAAGTTGCGATAGCAGTAATACGAAGTTCCCTTCTGCGCAGCAAGCGTTCCTACGCGGAGGAGTGGCGAGGAGAAGAAAAGGAAGCGTTAAACTCCGTTTCACTTAAAGTGCGTCTACAGCGGACGATACGCACTTTTTATCCAATCAAGCAACGCTAAAAGCGAATCGACTACTATTACGTGGGAATGAGAAAAACTATAAACGCGGGTTTCACAGGTCACAAACGTAAGGGACTCGATCTAATTGGTATTAGCTTAAAGAAAAAATAATAGCGGCACCGTTTCTTTAGGCGAGCGACTGCATCGGGGGAGGGGGGCGGCGTTGTGGTTAAGCGTATTTTATAAAAACCGTGTATATTGCTCTAGTAGAGCAACGCGCACTCGACGTACGTCCACCTCTACAGAAAACAGATCCATTAGATTTCCGAGTTCCGCTCGCGGTTTAGTTCATGCTGCCATCACTGCTGAGGTTGAAGATGAAGAGGACTCAAAACGCGTATTAGTCGGTCACTTTACTGGAGATTGTTCAAATTACGCAGCAACGCAAAAATGTAGCTACAAGACCGGTTACGAGAAAGGAAAGGGGGAAAAAAGGATTCGATTATAAGCTTGAACTTGGCATTTGAGGTGCCAACTTCTATAGCACGTGAAACATTTCTTTTGCGTTGTTCATGCTTTGAGGTACACGAACTCCTCTTTTCTAACCTGCCTACCGCGTTCTAACGGAAATACAATAGGCTGATTATGCAAAGTCACTAACTTTGCAACAACGCATATTAGGTAGCCAAAGATTTATTGCGAGAGGAGTAATGGCGAAACCCGCGAAGGGTAACCGTCTAGGAACCAGAGTATGTATTTTACGAGACCAGGTCGTTTCATATACATGTAAACAACTTGTTTCCTCAAAAGCTACGTCAGACAGCGTGGTTCTTGAAATAAAAGAATACTAGTAGCGCAGGAAAGCAGCGTTGAAAAAAAAAACACATACACACACAGTGTGCCGCGAACAAAAGTCGGTTTGCTCGTATTCTGGGCTGCACCCCGAAAACCAGTAGTTCCAAAGTCAATGATGTGGAAAGGCATTTTTGTTTATCTATTATTCGTTTACCGTTATAAGCCACAAAATATAACGAAGAGATATAATAACCAAATTGTCCTTGTTATTTGTCAACGCCATCTGTTTCACAATATAGACTCCCAACTCGCCTCAGCTGCATTTATTTTTTCGTACAAATGAAATAGGCCCATATAAAAACAACGTTCAGTTTTAACTTTACTTAATTTTAAAATAATTATACATGCTGAAACTTTCAAGATATACGTGCATACTTTTCGGAGAGTTTCTGAAAAATTACAGTAATCCGGGTAATGACAATATTGAATTCCCATTACCGTCCGTCTTGATGAGAATGCGTATTGTACCGGCATCGTACCTTCGTTCCCGGTTAGCAGTCAATCTGCAGTGGCTGAATTCCTCATCTATAACGTGAGCCAGTGTTGATACAACATGCTAGACAAGTTTCCAGCTGTCGAGACGCTCATGCCTAATTTGTGTTCCTTTTTGTAGCATCGTGCCGTCATCGTACCGGCATCGTATTGGCTAGCATTGCACCGCGGTGACTGACTTTCTCACCTACAGCGTGAACTAGTGTTGGTATTTAATATGAAACCAGGTTTATGCTGTCTAAACACTTACGCCCAATCTGTGTTGCTGATTGCGTAAAAAAAAGGATTGGTAAGTATACTTACGGTTTTGGAGAATCGCTGATTAGAATCACGTGCCTTAAAAATGGTAGTCTATAGAAAGAAACGTGAAGACATCGACATTATTTGGCGGGTGGGTAGCACCGACTTTTATCGGCGTGATAAGCCGGTGTAACTATAATCACCTGGGGCCTTTAAGTTCACCCGGCGCAGATCTCTCCAAGTCCGGCGCTATCTCGAGCAGCGTCTGATAGTAATCTTGCCTCGCAAACTTTTCGGACAGTATGATTGCCTCGCACTCAGTCTGCACAAAACATGCGAAGTTTGTTCAGCCATGCTCAACTCCAAAGAACATGTGCGATCGATTCATTCTAGTTTTTACCACCTTGTCCATGAGGACAAGTTTTGACTAGATTTGACATCGTTTAAAATCCTAGAGGTTAGTTCCCACACCGGCGTTTGGTTGGAATCAACTGCGCAACGAGCTCTCGTAGGTGTTTAGGACGAAATTAAAGCGCCGGATGTTTTTGTTATCAAGTTCTCAAGTACTGCCCGTACCTGCTGGGACGAACTTAAAGGTGCCCTGAGAAGGTTTCTGCGATCATCTACATATGGCGATTACTCACTCTGCGGTCTCTAAGCACCCAATTCATAAAGCATAACGATGTCCGGCCGATTTTCCTATTAAATACTAAAAAAATAAACAATCAAAGATCGAACACACAGAGGTAATCTCCGGCGATGGGTGGGAGGGAGGGAGGAGCATTGTTATGGAAGCAAGGGCGACATGTGACCAATGATAACGCGACATTTCGTTGAGCTTGCAAACGCTGTTTATTAAAAACTGTATGATTTTGTAGATGGTAAGACCAAATAAGACAAGTCGAGAAATTGCAATTTTTTTTTTTGCGGAGAGGGAACATAATACCGCATTATTCGTCTCAAAAATAGCGCATTATAGATATATATACATGTATATATATAGGTTTTTTTGTTGTTGTTGTTGTTGTTTTTTTTTTTTTGTCTTCCGCGGGCTCGCTGGATCGAGTCGTAGTCCGGGCTGTACGGGCAACGAGCCGCGAGCAATCGAGATATCACTCCGTGGTTCTTCCGGTCGAAGCCATGAGGATCCTTTGCTTGCTACACACCTTTTCCACGCATCTTGAATGTCGTCATATGTGGTATGTGTTAAAACTATCGTTTGATCTTGCTACGTCGTTGGAAGGTGTTCACAAAAAATGCGTGATTTTCTTACATTATTCTTTTGTCTCAACCATATATTTTATCGCATATTCTATAGTAAGTTACAGGTCAAGAAGGTAGCGGCAAATGCCCCTCAAAGGGATTCATATATCCCTCCGCCACTTCTGCATCCAATAGCATCCCATCATTTCCATGACGTCGTGGCCAACACGGGAGAGGGTTTTGTCTTCCTGTAAATATTTGCTTTATCTTTTGACTTTTACTTAGCGCTGTGGAAGTCACGAGAGGGAGATTAGAGTTTTCTCCCTCCGATGGAAACAAATGCGACATTTGGGGGTTAGGTTCCCCCTCCGATGGATACAAAGCCCACGTTCAGGGGCTCGGTTCCCTCTCCGATGAATACAAAGGTCGCTTTCTTAAAAGGTGTGGGTCCGATACCAGTTGGCATCACTCTGTAGCCATTATCTATTCATTGAAGCGGAACAAGGAGCGTTTCCAGTGAACTCTTCTTTTGACTGCGGAAGGATACGAAACGGCCTTATCACGCTTCTGGGAGGAGCTTCTTCTACCTTCTTGACTTGTAACAGACTATAGGTTGAAATGTCTCATTATTTTTTCTTCCCGCGTGTCAGATACTAAAGCCATCTGACCGAGAACAAAAGGAAACGGAAAACATCTATTGCTGACAGTGGTCGTGATTTCGGAACATGCTCTTCCCATTGCCAGAGAAGACCTCGGTGTGTTGCGATTTTTGATTGCTTTTTTTAATAGCGATATCGGCCGCACATTGTTATGATTCAGACATTTATAGGATGCGGAGAGCCAACAGATGAGTTATCACCATATTTGGGCGATCTCAGAAGCTTCCTCAAGGCACCTTTAAGCCACATATTGCGGAGCGTCGTCGCTAATGTACAGGGTGTCACAAAAGAAAATTTACAGGGATTTTTTTTTTACCGCAAAACTAAACTAGGCATCGCCGAGCGCTTATTCTCCGCCCAAAGGTAGCGCTAGAGGTCACAACCAGATGCCAAAGTTTCAGCCCGATCCGATACCTTATTCAAAAGTTATAAGTGATTTTCTGAAAAGTTCAATGGGAAAATGGCGGCCGACGGAGTTTTTGAATACATGGGGCCCTATGGGCGCCAGAAACCGAAAACCGGCAAAAATGAGCTCCATTTTTCCCATTGAACTTTTCAGAAAATCACTTATAACTGTGAATAAGGTATCGGATCGGGCTGAAACTTTGGCATCTGGTTGAAACCTCTGGCTCTACCTTTGAGCGGAGAATGAGCGTTCGGCGATGCCTAGTTTATTTTTGCGGTAAAAAAAAGTGCCTGTAAATTTTCTTTTGTGAAACCCTGTAGTGTGTCGCCGCGGGGCGGCGCCGCGGCGACACACTATTTCTTGCGCAAAAACCAAGTTCATTACCTAAGTTGTGGAACTCCCGCTGATTAGGGTAGGATTCCCCCCCCCCCCCCCCCCCCTTCACTCCCTTCAGTCCGCCTCCCGTCGTGTGAAGCGCCATCTAGATTTTCGTTTAGAAACTGTGTGTTCCACAGAGCACGATGGAACGCCATCTAGACGCTGCGCATAGAAACGAACCTATTCCAAATAATACTGTACAGTTACCGTAGCAGCCGTCCGGCGCGTCGAATGACGGGAGGCGAGTCGTAGTGAATGAGGGGGGTTACTGCTCGTGCGAGCAGGGTATATGAGCAGTTCCGTAGGTATGTAATAACGTTGGCAGGAACTGCGGTGACGTCAGAACGACGCCGAGCTTTGATTGGCTTTGATTGAAAGGATAGTGGGTAGACCTCAATCAACGTTATTAGATTACCTCAGTTGTACAACTCCCGCGGAGGGGGGTACCCCCCTCACTCACTTTCATCCCCAAGCGTCGTTCGGAGCGCCATCTATATTTTCGTTTCATAACTATGCGTTCCAAAGGGCCCAGCTGAAGCGCCAAATAGCGATCCCAACACCGCCATTTATCCTGCAGGGGTCACTCAAGGAACTGCACGTAACACCTATTTTGGCTTCAATCGGCCATTTCGGAGCCGAAACAAATACAGTGGAAAGGGTCACAGGGATGCCACCCCCGTGTCCCCAGCGGACGCGCCGCGAATTCGACCCGGAGGTAAGATGAGCGTAGGTCGGGACGCGCTACCTGAAATCGCCGCTGAGGCATGGTTGTATGAAAACATTATTAATTGTACTGCAAAACCTTGCAAACTAAAGATTTTAGAAAACATCACGTGCCCCCATTTTGTACTAAACTCCAATAAAAGTTACTACAAATATAGTTTTTTTTCGTTGTTTTTTACGTTTCTAGTAACGTTGAAACATACGTATCCTGATTCAGTTACCAAAGCAGCCGTTTGGCGGCGTGTCGAGCGACGCTTGGCGAGTCGTGGTGAGGGGGGGGGGGGGGGGGGGTACTGTTAGTGCATGCGGCGCCTCTGAGCAGTTCCGTAACTGAGCTAATCTAATAACGTTGATCTCAATGCTAGACGCCTTGAGGACTACCCACTATGTTTTTCAATGGACCTTTTCTACATACTGACCGCACCAATCGGTGACTGCACGAGCTAAAAATCGAGGAAGTGAGCTACCTGCGCCACCAATCGATAATGGTAGCTACGCTACCAGTTTCTTCGCTCTCTGAGCAGCGGCGCCTGCCCAACGCGACTTTAAAGAGGGGCATCCGTGGCGTCCACCCAAACGTCGTGTTTTCCTTTCCGTCGACGTTCTTTTTTTGTGTAACACAATTAAATATATGCTGCAGTTACGTGTTCTACTCGCTGATATACAAACTCCTTCCGAATTTCCTCGATTTTTCGTTCCGACTTCTGCCACTTGGCATCGGGTGCTCGCGCGTGCGCAGAACGCTTCTCGGAAAAGGTCCATTGGCCAATAAGAACTCGACGTTCTGACATCATCGCATGCCTTGTGCAATGATCAGACGAACTTGTTTGACGTATAGGAGCGTGTTCACAAACGGCGGCGCGTCACCGGCAGTACAGCAGACCGATAAAAGCGTGCGCGTCAGGATGTGGGATACGTTATGAGCCAAAAATGGCGACGCGTCGCCGGCATTCAAAGAGAGCGCCCTCGGCACGATCAAACGATGGCGGTACTTCAATAAGTCATGATCAGGGTGTAAGATAGGCAGGTAGGGAAACGAGAACCGATTGGACGAGCCGATTGTGTCTCTGCTTTACGAAGGTTCGTGGCACTCCGCGTACATGACGTCACGCAAAGAAACAAACAAAAAACAAAATATTCTGATTAATTTTGCATGCAACGCGGGCCACCGGCAATTTATTTCGTAAACTGTGCATGACCCCCACGCAAGTTTAATAGAGCGAATTAATAATATGTTTAATATATAGGTTCTGTTTTGCCCGATACAAGTTAAAAAAAAAAAAAAAAAAAACATGAAGGGGACGCGCAGAGCGACAAAATGAAGGCGAGCTGAAAAGTCATCTGAGGCGTGTCTCGAATGAGTCGATGGCGTCGTTCTGCTCCGTCTGCAGAAGTCCAGATGTGTTCGGTGATCTAGCGTAGGTTTCCCCTGTTTACGTGCAAACAAGGCATGTTTCAGTTCGACATGATTTCAAGTCAGCGGTACGCCTCGCACTACACTGCCGTCACACCAGTGGCGGATCCAAGGGGGCGGGGGCGGTGGGGGCGATCGCCCCCCTCCCCCCCCCAACACCTCGCCAGGCACACCCCCCCCCCCCCCCCTTCCGGGGTTCTTCGTCAGCTCGAAGAAAAAACGTAAGCAATCGACGCAGGATGCAGCTTGTACAACCAGGTGACCAATTGCTTTTCTTCTCAACTGAGAGAGGAAGCAAATGCTCTGGGTACAGTGTAGTCTGGGTCTGAGCTTCTCCTGAAGACGCTCCGAACTTCCCCACGACCCTGGCTTAAACATAAGCCCGCTTTCGTCCTCGTCTCCATCCCTCACTGAGGATCAGCGCCGCAGCGCGGAATACAGAAAGAAGCCGACGAGCGCCAGAAGGGGGAGATGTTTCCTCTAATGGGCTTCATACTGCCTGCGGTACGACTTCTCGTGGCGGGAAGCTAATAAAAGAAAGATAAACGGTACGAGCACTCTAAAGGCTGGAGGCCGCTTACACGGGGTCCTCAAGCCGACGCCGTTGGCATTTATTTGTATGCAATGCCGTTTCAACTTAGGGTGGCGGGACATATTTTAGGAAAGGCGCCCGCTACCCCTTGTCTCCCCTTGGCGCCGTCTTTACTTTACGAGTTAAACCCGACTTCTGTGGATTGACGGCAGAGCTTTCGCGCGGCTTTGCAGGAGCGAATATGTGTGTGTCGAACGGAACAGAGGCGGGGCTTGCTGGTTTGCAACTGCGGCTTCGAATTCCCTACCTAGGGACTTGGGGAAAACGAGCCCTTTCAAAATTAAATAGACAGTGCCTGTGCCAGTTCGAGTGAACACCGGCTCCCAACCATCCATGCTGCAGTCGTGATCGGCCTTTAGCCCAGTTGAGATTCGCCGACCGGACAACCACTCTGCCCCATCACAGGGATGGGCAGTATTTCAAATACAAGTTTTTGAAATACGTATTTCAAATACTTTGTGTATTTTGCATTTGTATTTAATTACAAATTGGGTAATGTATTTTACGTGTGTATTTAAATACTAAAACGTGGGTATTTCAAATACAATTGTAATTAAATACAATTTTGTGGGCGAAAATACATCCCTCAAATTTATTGTCACTGTCCAGAGCAGGAAGAAAACTACGTTCTGCCCCGAATGCAGTGTCTCTCAATCGAGCACAAGCGTTTAGTGACTGTGATTACGGTGCTAGTCGAGGGCAAGAATAGTGACAAAATCGACGTTCACAGGCAGACTTGCTAAATAAGTGCCTGTGGCAAATTGTGATGCTTTCCAGCCTGATTTTCATCCATATTTTTGCCTGGAACACTATATGCGGGTCGTCCAGATTTTCGTAACTGGCGCGAGTTGGAACAATAAAAAATTTTCTAGCTAGCGCTGCGCGTCTTGGTCGTCTCGGTTCTTTGTTGATCTAATGCCAAAATGTAATCGACAAAAAAAGCTGCTTGAAGCTTTGTACTTTTTTCACCTATTACGTCCAAGCTGATTACATTTTTTTTTTGCGATTATATTTCTATTACGTTACGAGAGCCTCGCACACTAAATCCCGAGTGTGCGATGCAAAATTAATACGAGATACCCAAAAACCCATTGCAGGTGCCCTGAAGTCACTGACGCAAATTTTGAGGAATGTGTTCGGAAAAGTATTTGGAGGAGACCAAATACATTTGGTTGTATTTGTATCTTGTATTTAAATGCTTTTTTGGAAATGTAGTTAGATTTGTAATTAAATACATTTTTGACGAAGTATTTTGTATTGTATTTCGATACATATTTGCATGCATTTTGCCCATCCCTGCCCCATCATATCTCTGCCCCTGTCCTCTCGACCCTGACGAATGAGCTAACTACCCAGAAACAAGTGTTCCTTTCATACAGAAAATATCCAGACGAATTGCAATTGAATATAATTTGGAAGGATCCATTGCTGGTTTAAGGTCTTGTCTAAGTTTAAAAGTTATAGTTTCCGAACTGCAACATGCTTTCAAACATATTCAACAATTATTCGCTTTCGTTCTCTCGAGTTGCTTCCAGAACACCTGAAAACACGAGTTTGGGTTGGCAATGCCGCATGTGCTGCGCTCTGGACATTCCAAATATACGGCGAACAACCGACGAACTTGCCTGACAGCGTTCGTTTCGCTCGCTGCGTCAACACTGTTTTAACGCCGCGAGCAGCGTCGAAGCCGCCGGGCCAATTTTGTCGCTTGTTTGCAACGTACTCGCTCCATTGATTTAAGCCGCTCTTCCCGTTGCCACAGCAGTTGAGCACTAGCTCCAACCAGAATGTCTGCCAAGGCAATGTCTTTAAGCTGCCCTACATCGACTGCTCACGTAGTGTCGGTCTGAAACCCAAGTTTCAGAAAGGATAGTGCCACCACAATTTTCTAAATACTTGCCTCTAGCGTGGTCGCCCGAAAGGATTTAATTCAAAGAGTTCATCCCCGACAGGTAAACCGATACAAAAGCTCTCAAGATCTATATTATGTTATCAGAGTTTAGTAAAAACGATAACTCCACAAAAAATATAAACACTCCCCCCCCCCCCCCCCCCCCGCCGTTTTACACCGAGGGACCGCCCCCCCCCCCCTAAAATGGAGGTCTGGATCCGCCCCTGCGTCACACTGTGCACACCACGACAGAGTAACCCGAACTCAACATCGCGCGCGTTAAATATCACCGATTTTTCTTTCTTCGGTCCAAAACACTGCGAGAAATGCCAATTTCCTCTGGTACCGCCAAATTCGTATGCTCCAATACCGTACTAAAACAAAAAAAAAATTAAAAACAAAAAGACGAAAAGAAAAGGGCACGTCAGTCGTTCCGCAGACAACTTAAAAATGTCAGCCGCTCACGCGGTTTAAAAAATGCATCTGGTAAAAAAAAAAAAAAAAATGCCGACCGATAAACGTGTGTTAATCTTATTTCAGCAGGATTCAGTAAATTCTACATTCAAGTAAGAATATCGCTGACACGTTGCATTCTCTCGCAGAGTTCCGTACGAACCCGTGTCCATCGCCTTCCGTATGCCGCCAGGCTGTCTATCGTAAGGTACCTTCCAAGGGGAAGCCGCCAGGAGGACACAATCCGGTCGCGACGCTGCGGCAGGCTTCAGTGGTTCTTTTCCCACGTGCCTATCTTACACCCTAGTCAGGATATCTAGCGCTTTAGACCAGAGAGCACGTTGGCGCCATATTTCATGTAGCTCTAAATCATGTACGGTTTGCCTGTGCTTTCTTTCTAGTTTTCTGCTTATCATTGTTTCGCCATGAGCTAAAACATTATCCTGACAATGTTATAAACGGCTATTTTTCATAGATAGCTCATAGATTTGAACTCGCCAATACTGCAAAGCCTTGAGTCTAGTTCAGGACCGGAAGCGTTGAAGTGCCACTAGCGGCACCTCGCTGTAACTCCGCGCAGCACGTCGCGGTGGAACGCAAGAAGTCAAAGCGCTGTCGGTCGCTTTCGGGCGAATGTGGTAAACCAGCCTTAGACAAGGCGAAGAAACAAAACAAAAGTTAACTAAGAAGTTGGATGACACAACTGTTTCTTTCTTGAACCTCAGAACTCGTAACACCGCGTCCTTACCAAAACAGTTATCCTGCGCGCTTTCATCGCTTCCATAGGCTTCCAGTGTATAGCCTTCCAGAGTACACTGCTAAACAAAAACGCCCGAGTAAATACAAAATCTTTGTTACGCTCTGAACATGTACATGTTTGTTTTGTTTTTCTGGTTGGAAATATTGTTTTAAGTAATAACATTTAATCTTTTATTTTTATTGTAAACACACCTGCTTTATGTTTCGAACATTTTGAAAACAGTCTCAGTTCGCAAAAGCGTGCAGAAAACTTGTTACATTGTTCTGTAACTAAAACGAAGCGTTATTTATCTAAAATCAACTAAAAAAAATAAAACAAGGATGGTCTATTCAACTTAAAAGGCTTTGCACCTTTGTGAGTACTAGCTTAGCTGTTATTCATTCCATACTGTTTAAAAATAACTCGTCGTATTGACGCTGTAAATAAGAAAAAAAGCACTGCAAAAATATTTTCTTGCCAATAAGTTTTCAATATATCACGGACTTTTTTTTTTTTTTTGCTTTTCTTACAAGTTTTTATTATCCCTGTCTGGTTGATCTGCCAGTAGGGGACAAGAGGACAAGAATATTGTAATATGGGAGTAAATAAAAATGAATTAAATTGAATCTCCTTCCACGCTCGCAGTCCGCTACCAAGGCACATGTTGCGCTGACATCACACAACTCGTCATGGTACTATACTTTCCTGGTTGCTCCGCGGAGTGATTCAGTCCCTTGACTGGTACATGGTGGTGCTTATTTCACCTATGTCTGGAGCCCCAACCTAAGTACTTGGAACACACCCAAAGGCCAACCGTGTTTTTTAGAGGCTCTAGAACAAAACCTCGTTCAAATTTACAAAAGAAAAAAAGTCTGTGCATATCGACAAATTGGCAATCGACTCACATGGTTCAGACAATGCTCAAGCTCGGGAGCCTGGTAGGCTGTGTTGACGTTAACCTGCATAAAAAGAAAAAAGAGTAAACAGCACCAAGTTTTAATCCTTTACCCCGTTATGTTAGGAAAGAAGGTGGCCTACCAGAACGAGTCCCGCCTTGGCGGCCGCAAACTGGACCACCCCCCATTCGTACAGGTTCGGCGCCATGATGCCGATCATGGACCCGACAGGAAGATTGAGGGACATCAAGCTCGCCGCAAACTGATTCATCTACGAGAAAAAAATCCCGGTAACGTTTAAAACCGATGAATGACTAATGAGTGTTCAAAACAATGGACATAAGTACATGATATTTCTCGGCTGTTTCTGTCTTAACCCCATCTTATGACATCGGGACGTCATACCTGAGGTCGTTGTTTGTAGCATATACTTTGAAGTATATCTCATATGTCCTTTCCTAAGAACAGCGGTCTGGAATTGGCGGAATGCACGTTGAACATAGAAAAACTGTATTCTACAAAATCATGATACCTGCTCTTGGCAGGAGATAAAATGGAGCGTGTTTTCAGTATGCACTGCAAAGAACGACCTCAAATATGCGGTCCGGGGAATACCTTCGATAGGGCTATAGTGAAGGGGGAGGTATAACGATTGCTCGCTTTTCTCAGCGGCCGAGATCATGCTTCAGGACTTGAGTGTCGCCTAGCTCCACTGTATCACGTGCAAGCTGGCAGTAGCTCTATAACTGCACTCCGCGTTGCATCCGCGATTCTAAGCTGCTCTTGGCCTCTACCATCACCCGCACATTATCCCTTTCGGTTGAAGTAAGTGTCTACTCAGGTCTGTGACTCCGCTAAGCTGACAGGGCAATGAACGTTTCGTTCTCGCCTGACCAATCAGACGTCTGCCTTATAACGCCGGACCCCACTCTCGGCGCAATAGTACGCGTAGAAAGTGTGATCACGCTGTGCCAAACCGACTGTTCACGGTTCAACAAATACGGAGCTCCCTCCGACCTCTCACCTTGCCGGTAAATGGAGTACAGGAATGCAAGGTTATGTGCTATGCGCATACAGATTACGCTCCACTCTGAGCTTGAATTGTGAACCGCTCTCGCTCGCGCAAGTGTCATCTGTATTATTCTACACCACCATCATAGGATTTCGTGTTGTTCTTTTATAAAATAAAAAAACATTGATAGGATCCCCCTGGGAAAATGGTTGTTGGTAATAAAAACTTTCGGGATACTTCACATTACCGTACTATTCCGAAAGATGCTCCAACCCCAAAGGATGAACCACACTCTATTTCTGGAAACATTTAATATTTTGCACAAAAAAAAACATAAAAAACTCCCCAAAAGATTGCTTACTTCTAGTAAGTGCAGCGCCCTGTCCAATGGTGACAGCGGTTAACATAGCGTTAAATAGCTATAGTGGTAACTGGGAAGGACAATCATGCTTGCTTCATTGCCCCTTGCTCAACTGACAAGCTGGGCTTTTCACATAATTTCAAGATAATATATTTTTTTCCAAATTCTTTTGATCGCACACCGATTAACTTTCTATATTAGGTGGCCTATCTCTCGGAATATATTACGACAGTCTGTGGAGAGCCGAGTCAGTTGTCCCGAGGACTGACTACCACCGTTACCTCTTTATCGGACGATTAATAAAGGAGGAGTTATCACCGACGTTCGTCCAAGACAATGAATCCGTGTTGCTGTATTCCTCGTTATTCAAAGGAAAAGTAAATGACTACAATTACAATTACTTGTGGTTCAAATATTATTCAATTTGATTACTTGAGAATAAAAGTAATGTCATTACCTGAAACAATAAGGGTTACTTTTCCGATTACTTCATGTTTTCAAAACAATAGATGATTTTACCGGTTTGAAAATGAGTTTTTATACTGTCCATTCCTGGATTAGGAGTACCGAACTTTAGACTACTTATATTCTTAATCCACCAATTTGGTAAATCATCCTTCTCTCCGAAAGTTTGTTTTGAGGATTCTCTACAAAGAAACTTGTAGAAACAGAGGGGGCGTAAAAAAGAGGGAGGGAATACCAGTAACGGTCAGAATATAACGTAATAAGGCAGGCGAACTGGTTAAAGGTAAACGTTTCTAAAACCCAAGACGCAGGCTACAAAGAGGGGACAAACAAAAGACGTCTCAAATACAGCTAGAAAAATTTTATCGAGGACACTTTTTTTAAACCCGTCATGTCCACACCTCCCTCCAATTGCATACGGCCAGAAGGTTCGCTACAGTTTACACCCGACTACAGAAGAGAGTCATAGGGTTCACAGGAAACACAAAGACCACGTCCTCAGTACATATACACGATGGGCAAGGTCACATCCAACCACCAACAAGACCACCCGACAAGCTTCCCGTGCAGTTTTATTACTTCTAAAGGTATCCAGATTACTCTTGTTATTGCTTGCTGGTTAAAAGTATCCAAATGATAATAAAAGTACTTCAAAAAGTAATTTATTGCGCGTAATTTGGCTACTTGCAATGAGTACCATACAGTCTGGGCCGGAAAAAATTGTGCGAAAAATACCTGCGGAAATCGCAGTAAATTTTTAACATGAAAATAGTTCATTATTAAAATAAAAACTAACCACTTTAGTATTTATTGCACATTGACTTAGAAAGTTTTTTGCCATTTTTGAAATGCACAGCTATGAGATGGACGTTGAAACCCTGTGGAACATTTTTAAAACTAAGCTTACTGCCTTAATCGACACTTACATCCCATACAAGCTAATCTCTCCAAGAAAGCAAAAAACAAACCTTGGATAAATAAAGAGTTACGGCAAATTTTGAGGAAAAAGAAGCGTGCATACTTAACTTTCCGCAGGACTTCTAGTGCCGCGTCCCTTACTCGGTTACGAGACCTAAGTAAACTCTACGAAAGGAAACTCAAAATAGCTAAAAATGTTTTTCAGGGCGCTTTAAGTGATCGTCTTAAAAGGAGTCCTAAAGAATTCTGGAAACTGGTAAAAAGCAACAAGGAGGACCAGGTTGGCATACCATCAATTGAGGAACTTGAACAGACCATACACGATGACCAAGCAAAAGCTACGTGCTTTAGTAGATACTTCCAATCAGTTTTTTCTCCCTCGATAACTGCGGTGCACTTGGCTCTGCCTAACGCAGTAAACCAGTTGCGTGACATGCCGGAAATTGAATTTCACTCTGACGGACTGGTTAAACTTCTGGGGTCACTTAAACCTGATAAGTCTCCAGGTCCTGATGGCATTCCTAACAGGATTTTTAGGGAATGTGCGGGTATACTCGCTATGTTCTTGCACGTCCTGTTTACCAGATCTCTATCAGATAGTATTTTGCCTTCTGACTGGAAGAAAGCTCATGTTGTGCCTGTGCATAAAAGCGGCCCCAAAAACAAAGTTTAAAATTACAGGCCCATACCGTTGCTAAGCACGTCTTTTAAACTTATGAAACATGTGATCTACACAAGTATTGCTCAACATTTACAGTCAAATAATTTTTTCACTCCATCCCAGCATGGGTTCCGCCCAGGCTTGTCATGCAAAACTCAGCTAGTGGAATTCTATCATGACCTGGCATTCGCATACGATAAAGGCCTTCAAACAGATTTATTTTTCTTGATTTCCGGAAAGCTTTTGATCTCGTGCCATATAAATTTATTCTGCATAAAATAAAGTCCTCAAAAATAGATGGTAAAGTTCCTGGATGGTTAACAGATTACCTAAGTGGCAGGACTCAAGCAGTGTTAATTAATGGCAAGTCATCTGATTTTATTTCCGTCACTTCTGGTGTACCCCAGGGCTCGGTGTTGGGGCCGCTTTTATTTTTAATATTTATCAATGATATTGTTGTAGACGTTGTTTCTAGTATAGGCCTGTATGCTGACGATAGTATAATTTACCGAGCAGTAAGTTCTCTCAACGATTGTATCACTCTGCAGGCCGACCTTGACCGCATAGCAAACTGGTGTAGCACTTGAGGAATGGATTTGAACGTTAACAAATGTCACTTTGTCCGTGTAACTAAAAAGCGTAACCCTATCACCAGCATGTACCAGATTAACTACATTCCCATCAACATGTCACTACAAGTAAAATATTTAGGCGTTTACTTTTCCCATGATTTGTCATGGCGCTTTCACATTGAGTATATGACTGCTAAAGCTAATCGGATGCTAGGCTTCATCAAACGTAACTTCAAAAATTCTCCTCAAGAGGTCAAAAACACTCTGTATCTCACAAATATTCGGCCCATTCTAGAGTACGCTTCAGAAGTTTGGGATCCTTACCAGCAGTACTTGATAAATAATATAGAACTGATACAAAACAGAGCTGCCAGATTTGTCCTTAATGCATACTCGCGTGGTCAAAGTGTAACAGCCATGAAACGTGAACTTAATTGGCAGCCTCTACTGAATCGTCGTAAATGCTTCCGCCTGAAACTCCTTCACAGCATATATTACGGTCAGTGTGGAATCGACAAAACGCAATATTTACTTCCACCTCACTTCATCTCTCGGCGCCTGGATCACAGCAGAAAAATTAGGCCTTTTACCAGCAAAACAGTAATTTACAAATACTAATTTTTTCCTTGCACAATACTCAACTGGAACCAGTTACCTGAAGAGATTGTCTCAACAAACGTAAGCTCCCAATTTTATCAAGCATTGTCAGACTCTTAAAACTTGTTATTCCTACAAACTTCAGCTTTGTCTGCATATATTCACGAGTGCAGTGTCTAGCTTTACGCTGGTTTGGGTTTTCGTTTGTTTTTATTTTCATGTTTATTGCTCCGGATAAGTCACCTTTTGAGTTTTGACTGTTTAAGCAATTAAGTGTTCTTTGGCGTCATGTTCATCTTGTATTTGCCCCTCCCCCACTATAATGCCCTCACGGGCGCTGGGGGGTTATATCAATAAATAAATAAATAAAAAGTTCCTTTAACGAAACGATAACTTGTATTTACACGCAGCAAATTTGCTGAGTTCTCAAAGATAGCTTACAATCATTCTCTCTCATTCCGAACTCCGTGCGATTTTCGATCGATTGTTCGCGTATGAGTCTTTGCTTATCGCCTTCGCTCCGTTGATATACAAAGATCCGTTTGCGAAAGTAAAACTCAAAGCGGCAGAAAATGGTACTAACATCATTTCGGTACTCGGTGTATGTCTTGGTAATTCCCTGGTGGCACGACACAATCGCCTTGTTGTCTCCTTTGGCGTCTGCCGTCTTGTCCAACACGTCTGCCAGGGTCCACGGGAGCAAGGGCTGCTTTCCAGGCTTGTGGAAGTAGCTGAGTTGGCTCAGTCCCCTTCTGGAGAAAGCATCCTAAACCAACTTCTCAATCCAGTCGACGGATATGTCGACCAGTTTTGTGACGAGGCCGCGTGCGGAAATATACACTGCATCACTCTGAGCATGGTGGTCACGCGTTACTTTTTAATGCAAAAGCATTAGCTGTCTCATAGAGTGAAGCCGGCGTTGTCTGTAGACGTCGTCTGTGGCAGCGAAAAACGGCAACTAAATTCCTAGTGGCTGAGCGAAACGGCACCTAAATTCCCATTGGCTGCGACGCGTTATGTGGCTCCATAGCAAAGGTGTCATCGTTGCTAAACCGCCAGCCGGACTGCTGGCTGCGCAGCGGGAGGTGGGGACGCGGGTATGTCCTGGCCTGACGTTATCAAATCAAACCAAATCAAGTTTATTTGTTGTCACATTTTACATGACAGCAGGTACTCGGACAAAACCTGCTAAAGAGCAGCTTGACAAAGGTCCCAGCCCCCGTGCAGTTCGCGACAGTTTAAAACACAATTTAACAACTAAAATTTGGACTACAACTACACAGTGTACACAAACGAGTACAAACCAATGAAAAAGCCTGATTTATACAATACTAGATTTGTTGCAAACATATAGACAAAAAATACACAGGCCAGTGAAAAAAAAAACTCGACTAATAAAGCAATCGTACATGAAATAATACACCCTACTCATAACGAAAATTATCAGCAGTATTCAAAAACCGCGTAGAAAAATAAGTTCTTTTAATTCCCTATTTGATAGTGATTCTAAATGGCGACCCTTTCTTAACAAACTATTTAACATGGTGGACAGTTTGAAATGAAGCGTCTGATTTAGGTAATTTGTACGGGTTGGGCGAATCATCCAGGGCTCATTTTGTCTTAGGTTGCGTAATATGATGCGATGTTTCAGGTTGGCTAGTTTAATAAAATGAACATTATTGTGCCGAAGAGCCCTGTGATACGTTGACACAAGCTTGTAAGCATACATTTGCTCGACGGTTTTTACATATAGGGATTTAAATAGTGATTTAGTGGGATGAAGGAATGGAGTTCCTGAAATTGCACGTACTGCCTTTTTTGTAATAGATGCGACTTATTCAGATTACTTTTTGTTTTGGTGCCCCGTATCAGGTTACAGTCATTTAAGTGACAACAAATTAATGTATTATGTATAGTTAGGAAGGTGGGGTTAGGAGGGCGACCGGTACCCACAGCAAGAACTATGAAGATTAGAGGACACGTGATTTCAGCACGCGCCTCGCAGAGCTTTTTGCTCCCGGCACCACGCCAAACTTCGTACTCCTGCCGCAACCTCACGCAGCGGCGCAGCAGTCACTGGCGAGCCAGAGCCGTATATTGGGAGTGTTTGGCCAATGGGCGGAGCAAAGGCCGCCGCCGCCTGCGCCGAATGTTTCCCCCGCGGTTAGAGTGTAAACTAAAAGTGCGACACAGCGTTGACCAATCAGCAGACCTCGGTGTCACAATATCGGAAACGATATTCAAAGCGTGAAATAGAAGCGATCAATCTCGCAGCAGCACGACGACAACGACGACGTTGAGAGGATGCCACACCGGGCGTCGGCGGTGCCTCAATCTAAGCCCTGGGCCTCGGTACCCCGGAGGCGGCAGCTTTCTGCTTTCACTGGGCTACCCCCTTGGAGCCTGATGCTTCGACCCCCGTGAGTAAACGCACCATTATGCTCCTGGGGCTCTTTTGTGCAACCGTGCACCGATAGAACGGTATGCTGCAGATTCCCTTGGCCACGCTGGTGACCCGCCTTGAAGAAATGTGGGCATCTTCAAATACGACTGACATCCTCCGCAATAACAACAATCCATCTCGTCGTCATCTTGCATATGTATACTCGTCGATTATTATGTTCATTAGACGCGGCACCGCGGGCCTCCTAGGTACGGGCTGTTGCCTCTCCCACGGCACATTTTTAGAGCTCACGACCAGCTAGTGAAGCATGCCAGGGGGCTGCCCTGGCATGCTTCAGTAGCTTTTATGCCTAGTTGCATTGTAGCCTGGCAATATATCAGTTGTTAGGTCATATTTTGCCTATTCCCTGTTCCATCTTCGAATATTGCATCTAATAATTGAAACAGATAAATGAAAGCACAAAATTTTATACCTTGAATGTAAGCGAAAGTAAACACAAAATTACTTAACTAAAACAAAAAGAATAGCGGTTCTTGGACTTTCGCAATAATTGGTTTCGCGAAACTTGTAATTTTGCAGTAATTACCTTTCCTCGTTTTTTTTTTTTCTTTGCCTGGTTTAACGGAACTTGTTATTTTACATAGGTTGTCTGTGCTGGGCTTTTTCTGGGATTGGTTTTAGAGTTAAAACGAGGGGGGCGTGTTGGTAGAGACTTATAAAACGAATAGACACAGAGTGAACAAACACAAAGCACACAGACGTACTCGTCTGTGTTTTTTGTCATCTTTGTGTTTATTCTTCCTGTGTTTTTTTTTATAGGTTGAAGAGAGCTTGTGACTTGACAAAGTTTCTGTGCTGGAATTTTTCTGTAACTGCTTTCACAGAAATTGTGATCTTATATAAATTATCTGTTACCGAGAAACAAAAAAAGTACGTTAAATAACTGAAAAATTAGAAACAGAGAACAGATCTTTTCAGAAATTTTCTGGCAAACCAGCTGCCAGACAATTTAAGCTTTTTTTAATTTTTTTGCAACATTTTCTTTTTTTTTTTTTACAGCGCAGAGCGGATGATACAACAATTTTAAGTTGCGGTCTTTGATGTGTGTCTTTTCTAGACGTTCGTCGTTTTTTAGCGCTTTTAACCGATAAACATGTTCAACCAAATAACCCTTCTAAATCATTAACATGTCTCCCATGTTCATAGAAAAGAGTTTTACCAAAAATCAAAAGCAGCGCCTGTGCGACACTGAATAGCCAGCAGTAAACCAAAGAGTATATATATGTGAATATTGTGACTTGCTTAATTTATTTATTTTTGGATAAATACACCAGAAGAAAAATTGTCACTTAATTATAATAAGGTGGTGCTTGTGTTCAGACTAATAACGTTTAAATCTAATAACAGTGGTACCAAAATTAAGCATAACATACCACGGTACAACATTTTTCTTCTTTTTTTAGCTACTTTGTTTGCATTTAGTGAAAAGAATAACAGATTATCTAATTGACAGGCGCCTAACAAAGAAAACTTCCAACTTTTTTTTTTGTTTTTTTGCTAGATTTGCGGGGAAAAAAATAAATACAGAACTCACCCTTGACGAAATCCAGTCTTCTGCGGAGTGTCTTTGAGTCGGCGCAAGGCGCGGCACAAGGTGCGACGCCCGAGTGCAATCATCGCTGCACCTCTCTTCGAAAAACACGAAAACACAATACGTCAGCAAAGAGATGTTGGCGGCACCCCCCCCCCCCCCCCCCCCTTCCCAATGTGAGCTTCCTACCTGTAAATAGACGCCGCGATCTCTTCCCTCGCACCCGCTTTTCGCGGGGGGTTCTGTTTTAGCGGCTTTCCGGTTTTAGCTACGTCTTAGCGGCGAAGGCTGGGTGACATGCAGTGGCCAAATTCGACGACCCGCAAGATAGCAAATCGTCGACGATGTAGGAGAGGAGGTGCCTCGAAAACTGCGCGATAGCGGAGCCGACAAGATGGTAGGACTTTTACGCCTCTGAACGGCCGGCTGTAGGAGTACTTATCGGCGGCATTTCGTGCATGTGAGTGCCTCGCGACAAGAAATGTTTTCCTAGGCCTTTCCGGAAAATGGCTACGCCCCCACCAAGGACGTTTACATCACGTGGTTTGAATACCCCAAAATCCGGCATGACGTCGTGCTCAGTGACGCCAAAAAAAGAAAATCCCAGACTGCCTAGCACACGGGCGCGTTCTCATCCAAGGTCGTCTGCTCGCCGCTCGGTCAGCTACGCTAGGCTGTTCGGTGTGCTCCATGGCTGCGGTCTACTTCGTCTGCCCGCTGTCGCGGCTGCAGCTCTCGATACGATCGGCGCATCGAAAGAAGTTTCGACCCTCGCGAGAAATCTCATCACGACTGAAGGAAATGAACACCTGCTGAAAGAAGGGCTCTGGCTATCTCAATACAGTCAACGTTCGTGCGTGCGACGCTTGATATACACTCGCTGTCCAAAGCCGCGCTGCATGACGTCTTGCTCTAGACGACTTCCGGCACGGTGTCGACAGCGCCCGCCACACGCCGACTGCCCACTGGTCAGGCAAGTGTTAAGTTCCAAATCTTGTGTGCTTGACACCGATTCAGTGGATGCAGCCCCGTGAATGCGGGGTAAACAACAGCGTTGCCACGGCAATGCCACGACAACGTGGTTGTTCGCCTCAAATCTACGTGGCGCTGGCGACGTCCATCAATTGAGTTTCCTGATCGTGCTAAATAATGGAAAACAGTAGAAAAAACCAGACAAAGGAAAAGAATCGTCTGATTGACAGAGAGACTGAGTGGACATTTCGTAGCTAAGCCTCAACCGCGTTGCCACGGAAATGCCATGGCAACGCGGTTGTTTGCCCTATATTTGCATGGTCGCGTCCATTACCTGAGTATTCTGTTCACTATGAAAATTGTCCGAGATTGTAAAACAGTAGAAGGAAAAAGAGAGGAAGAGGATCGTCTCACTGGCGGAGAAACTGAGGGGACATTTTGTGGCCACGCCTACTTCCGTTACACTTCGCTCCCTATATGAAGAATGAGGAATGCTAAATGCATTACGTAGTACGGCTCGAGCGGAAGTTGCTATGTGCACTACGGTATGGCGCCATCTTGTGGACATTTGTCTAGCCAGCCGAACCACGGATATGAGGCACCCTTTCGCGTATTTATACGAAAACGACGCCTCGACGCGCTGACTTTTCCAGGCCGAGTTCTGGTGCACCGGCGTGCGGTTGTGCCGTCTCTTCCGTCGGAACGTCACACATTTCTTCATGGAAACGAAAATGGAAGAACGATTTAGAGCATATGATGATTCTGACAAGGTGTTCCGCCCGTTTCAAGTGTCTACAAAAACCCTGTTCAAAAAACGACAAAAACAATTGAAGTTGTCAACCCCCACCTGTCAGCGAAAGCTGTGCACAGCTTCCGCTGACAAAACATTAGAGGCAAAACATAGCAAAACATTAGAGGGAGCACTCTTCCACGCGTGTTTGAGACACCTACCAGTTTTGAAACAAGTTTTACTTCGGGTCCGGGAGCGCCTGATGTCCATTGTTCGGCTGGTTAGACATGCGTCCACGAGATGGCGCCATGCCATACACTCTAAGAAAAAACGGGTGTAGTCGGGTGTATCAGCAGCACATGCACCCCTTTTCTGAAAGATGCACCCTCCGTTGCCCAGCCAGTGTATTTGTGCATCGACAATGAGCATCCTCCTCTCCCTTAAAAACCTCTAGGTGTATCAGTGCACCGCCATGCTAGCCACGCGCCCCGACCAGCGTGTGCTTGGATGCCCTCTTTGGGGTCACTTTTGGGCTGGGCAGTTTCTTAGGAAGTATGGAACTGTTTTGTTCACTCAGTATTGACAGTAGAGTAGACGCTATGCTTGTTTTAGGCCAATCGGGTCTTCAGGTAGGATCACGTGACTACAGTCCCTAAGCTAGAGATAAGGCAGAGCACGGCACCTGCCTGAAGGCCAAGGCCACGGGTAGCATCCACTGCACTATTAACTTTGGGTCGAACTTTCGAGAGGATATAAGGGACTAAGCCTCTAGCTGTGTTCATTGTTGGGATAACCCTGAAGATAAGCCTTCGCGAGGGCAGCCACTTTTGGCCTTGAAGGAGCTGCTATTTTCCTATACTGCTCTCTTTTCTTTCTCTCCCTAAGCTGAAAGCGTGGAAGGGGCTACGCAGTCGTCGGACCAATGAACCGGAGGCTTTTTTTATCCCTTCAGTCCGCTGTCTGGGCACGGGTAATGGCAGGACCGTTATCATGTGGCAAAGGTTTCACGGGTGACGTAGTAGCTCTTTCCGATCCGGGAATGTCTCATTCCCGGCCTAGTTTCTTGTGTGCTGTGCTGCGACCAGCGGGGCTGCCAGAGATTTCGTCCGTGACAACGTACTCGAGTGTACCAAGGCTTCCAGTGTTTGAAAAGTCCAACGTACATCGGCAACAAGCGATTTCTTCAAAAAAGCCCAAGGAATTCATGTGATGCGTTTAGTGTTCGGTTTGGCAAATTACTTCTTCCGCCACATCGTGTTGAATCTTCATAGACCTCTTTCTTTCTGTGTTTGTGCTTGTATGGTTCTGCAGTGCCCGTGTCAACATCTATCTCGGATTACGTATTTCAAGTCCGGTATTTTCATCGTAAGTGCGCTGCAACCTACTCATTTGCAGCAATTGACCGTTCCGTTCCGGATTACGTCTAAAATGAGGCAGTGTCTATTTCCTAGCAGCCAGGAGAATAATTTCACCGAAATTCTATCGGCAGTCGCCTGCCGTTAGCTGTCTACAATCATGT
Organism: Ixodes scapularis; assembly: GCF_016920785.2. Taxonomy (NCBI): domain Eukaryota; kingdom Metazoa; phylum Arthropoda; class Arachnida; order Ixodida; family Ixodidae; genus Ixodes; species Ixodes scapularis. Next base: position 56,637,521 of record NW_024609857.1, on the reverse strand, counting down.
GATAACTGCAGGTGACTTTCTTATTCTCCCGGCGTTTTGTGAACACGTGTTTCATGGACACCTTTTCGTTGATACGCGTTTTCTAGACACGTTTCGTCGACACTAACGTTTCACCGTCATTCGTTACGCGAAATACACGCTGTAGGGGCTGTAGGGACATGTCTCTGAGGCGCGTGCTCACCGACCCAGCCCACCCGTTCACGTCGCTTCGTGGCGACTGTATGCGGCGGCTCATTAAAAAAATGTTTAGCCCACCTGTGATACCCGTATATATCACCTCGCGCATATAGTCTGGGGCGGCTCATTACGAAAAAAAAAGAAAGAGAGAAGAGATGCTTATAGAAAAAAGCTAACCTGATCTGTCGATGAAACGTCGTTCGATGAAGTGATTATATCGCCAATGAGTGACGACTGCCGGCACGATTTCGGGTAAATAATTCTGCCGGCTGCTGAGAGAATAGACGCTACCTAAGAATCACTCCGGTTCGTGTTCGCTCAGTAATCTCCTCGGTTGTGTAACAGCTTCGTTGTACATCTTCACATATCACAGATTGCTTGCACGTTTGTACTTGTTTACGCAATAGGCTTTCGAATAAACTTATAGGAGATTTGAAAACAATCCGTTGTGTCTGTTTACCTGCCTTTTTGCAACCACCTGGGCGCGTACATTTTTTACAGGTTTCCTTGAGGTAGGTGCACAAAGAGGTGTAATGGTACATCATTGAATGAGGTGTATATATGTTCTATATGAGCTGGGTGGGTGTAAAAGACGGTGTAATAGTAAACCCCGTTGGCGGGTGTATCTCTGTTCCCTATGAGCGGGGTGGGTGTAAACAACGGTGTAATAGCAAACCCTGTTGGTGGGTGTAGAGAAGGGAATACTTGTACACCTTAAATTGGGGTGTACCTGCACACTGAAACGACAGTGAGGGTGCAAGAAAGGAGTATTGACACACCCCAGAACGGGGTGTATTTGTGCACCCCCGAATGCTGAAGATGTATAAAAGGGTGCACGTATGCACCCCTAAAGAGGGTGTACATATGCACCTCGTTTTGAGGTGTAGTTGTACACCTTTGTGGGTGTAGTATATGTGGCAGCACTTACACCCCCTGTGGGTGTACCCACTACACCTTTTTTTTAGAGTGTAGTGCAAGAAAGCATAAATGCTTTCTTTGGCAGTTATTGCCAAAGAAAGCATTTATGACAATTCTAGGGGAAGCTCATTGTTGTTTGAGGCGAGGACGGGTGTTCTGCGAACCAGAACACAAAGCGAAGTACCAGGAAATGGATACAGTGTGCACTGCTTGTGGAGAGGAGGACGAGACGGCTGAGCACCTGATACTCTACTGTAAAGGGCTTCACCTATGCCTACCGAAGACAACATAGATTTAATAAAGTCATTGGGTTTTAGAGACAGCGACGGAAAGGTGGATTTCAAAACTGTAGAGATTACCAAGCAAAGGTTAAGTGCATAGCGGCAGAAAGCGGGAGAAAACTAAGCATTTTCTTATTAACTCATGGCAAGGGAGTTTTAGAGCCTCACTTTTTTTGCAGTGCGGAGTGAGTATAGATTTCAGATTTAAATATTCTAAGCTTAAATGGTAAAACAAAATGGCTAGGTGGCGTAAGGTACCGCCTGATCCAAAGGGCTCAGCCGGATTGATCAGAGCCGTATATGTAGAGAGTGGCCATTCGTTGTGAAGTATAGGAGACAAATGAGGAGGCCCCATTGGCCGAAAGCGGGCTGGGCATGTTCCAAGGCGTCTTCAGAAATTCGAATGTGGCCAACCAGACGCCGGAAATAATACCCTGGCGGTGGTCGCGAGAAACAAACCTGACAACTGCATCGGAGTAACTCTCGGTGACAGAAAATATAGTACACGTGATGTTCCAATCCCGCTCATCCAGAATGATGGTGGAAGAGTGCGACTAGCGGAACGATCGACATAATCCGTACGCCGAGCGCCGAAGGCTGGGAATCTGGCGTCTCAGCGGTCACACTCTGTCTGAGCGAAACAGAGTTGAGCGGCGCACTCGTTTCTTACATCTTTCTGCATGATTATGACCGAAACATCACGTGCACCCTGTTTTCAGCCACAAAGAGTTACTACACTTCACTCTTACGCACTTATAAAAAACATATACGAACATAAAGCTTCGATCAGAACTGTTTCTCGCTACCGCCGCTAGGGGACTCTTTTCGGCTTCTGGTTGGTCAAGAGAGCATGCCAAGCCTTCTTTCCGAGTGTGGTGCACGCCCTGGCCCCGCCCGCGCCTCCCATTGACCGAACTCTCTCAATACACGGCTCTGGGATTGATCCATCCATCCATCCATAACAACTCCAATCGAGCCGCACTACGTAATACATATAGCACTGCTCATGAAGAATACGGACGCCGCCACCTGTCCGTTACACCTCCTTAGCTCCCACCGTCTTTTCAATGCATTTGGGCGATCCGATAAAGTTCCGATAAAGTTCCCAGGACTAGAAGTTCCCAGGACTAGAAGAAAGGGTCTTACATTTTGGAATTTTAGAACGAAGGCAGGACGACAACAAAACATGATTTCTGTAGCTTCTCATTTCTTTTTTGTTTTGAACTCACAGGGAAAAAAAAGAAGGAATCGTACCGCTTGGATAATATACGTAGCGTTTCAGTCAGCAGCGCCTATTACGTCGGGATCAGCCTCACGATTCCCTGCGCCATGCAGTGGATTGTGGGATCGGCGTGATGCCGTCTACAATTTTCTGGCAAGGTGTACTGGGCTTTGGTGATCGTAGAGATTTATTCATCTTTATTTTTGTGCAGTTGCCCCGGTCTTGTTCGCCACCACAACAGAACGCCGACTGAGCAGCGAAATTCCCGAATGAGGCGCTGCGAGTGTTCCCGCTCTCATAGAGAGGATTCACTGGCGGCCATAGCTGTGTTCACGAATGCTGAGGTAGTGCTGATGTTCAGTTTCTACAGTCCTTTTGCAATGCGCGCTTTACAAAATCAAGATTGTCGCTCTTATCACCTTCTAACCATGCGCTTTAAAAAGCGGACTGAAATATGGCGTCCAGTGAAAAAACCCTATTGGAACCCACACAATTGGTTACCGAAGGCGTGGCGACGCAGATTATTTATCGACTTTCAGGCTTTCAAAAGCGGAGGGATGCGGTTTAGAGAAGCTCGTATTAGCGAACGCCGTTTTACCAACCCCAGTTTATCGAATACCTTTATAGAGAACCCTGTTTAGGGAAAATGGCAATCAGCCTCCTTTTAGCGAAGTCGGCCACCGCGAAGCGGCGTGTACGGGTAAATCAGGTGAGTTAACATTTTTGTAATGAGCCGCCGCAGAGTGCCGCCACGAAGCGACGGGATCGCAGCGGGGGGCAGGGCTTAACACGCGCTCCAGTGATACACGCGAGAAGTAGGAAAGCCTTTTTTTAAAAAGCGTCCCTTTTTCGATTACGGCGTTTCTATAAACTGAGGCTCTGCTTTCTCTAAACCGTGCTTCGTTAAAACGTGTCCATTCTCTAAAACGTGCTTCGATGAAATGGCATTCGATCAACCGTAGTAAACCCTTTCAAAAGCATGAATCTAAAAGTTTTTCAATCTTGTTACAATCGACATCGTGTGTAGATAGGAAGTGTCGCATGTGCTTTTAAACTTCCTGATCAAAAGAAAAAAAGAAGAGCATTGTTTTCACAGATATTATGCAGCACGTAAATTAACGCTTTTAAGGCAATTTAGACGGCCCGCAAAAATCTGTTGATCAAAGTATGGCGCTGCGATTTACGACAGAGGTGCGAGCAGGTGATGGAAGTTTACAGTTAGAAAATCCAAGAATAAACTTACCTCGTTATAAAAAATACGGAAACCTGTTATGGGCATTCCACGCCGCCACTTCGCAGACGATGCACGCGTAGAGACAATTAAGTGCCTGCGACAGATGGCGTATGCCACATCGAGGGATGGCCCGGCGATTAGGGTTATTATAGCACACGATTTCGTAAAAGAACCCGAATCGTCCGGCCGTCCCTCGTAAAGTCCCTCGATAAAATTCACGGTTACAAGTGTCGCCAACCATTGTCGTGGAAACGCGCGAGACACGTGATACGAGTAGTACACCACCGCCATTCCTTCCAAGGGCCGCTCATTTCAGTGCTGCGCCGCCATTTGCTCTCAATGCCGCTGGAGACACGGGCTTCGCGAATTGGCGTATTTGACGCTACTTGCAAGACAAACGCCAACACATCGGGGGGCTTTAGTCTATTGTAAATCCCCTTCAGGTCTCAAAAGTAACGCATGGTCCGTCAACGCACGAGCCATGTGCAACGTGCAGCCCTTGGGAAGATCATGGTGGCACATCGCAGCATTGAGCTAGATTTCAGACGCCATGTTCTCCCCAGAAGTTGCGCGCGGCACGTGTCTCGTGCATTATTCAGCCTCTCTTCTCCAGAACTAACAAATTTCAAACTTCTCCCCTTTTACTTGCTATTGCCGACTGAAATTCCTTGCCCGCTCACATCGTTCATGAAACTGATACCAATAAATTTCGCGACATTTGCAATTCCCATTTGCAAAGTGTATCAGTGTTTGTTTTTTTGTATTTTTTCGCTGTTTATTTTTTTATTTTTGTGCATCGAATGTTGTATTTATTCCCCCGCCCCCCTCTCCTCATGTAATGTATCTTAATTTGGATACCTTTGAGTAAATAAAATCTGTTCTGATCTGACGTGAACGAATGGCGCCACTTTTCCGCTTTAGTCGGCAGAACTTGTCCCTACCCGTGCATCGTCTGCGAAGCGGCGGCGTAGATTGCCCAAAACAGTTTTCCGTATTTTTCTTTTGAACGAGATAAGTAAATTCTTCAATTTTTTTCACTGTAAACTTCCATCACCTGCTTGCATCTCTGCAGTAAATTACAGCGTGATACGTTGTGAAACTGATTTTTGCACGCCGTCTAAAATGCCTTAAAACCGTTATTTTACGTGGTGTATAAAAATTTCCAGAGCATATCACCAAAGCAAAAAAATGCTGAATCACAAGGCCGTGAACGCATACGCGGCGTCGTGCGCATTCTCATAACGCGCTTTACAGCCTCGACAAAGCTGGCGTAAGCAGATTTCTGGAATTGTCCGTACGTCGTTTCGAGCCAGAGCGCAACAAGGGCTGAGGGGGATCACCAAGCAGATCCGAAAGCGCGTCGTCACGGTGCTTGGAATTTGTTCAGGTTGTGTGTGGTCACCGGCTCATCAAATCAAGTGCAGATATTGCGCTGTGGCTTCGAGCTTTTAGTCTTTGGGCATGCTTTTGTGTTCTCCAGCTCCGACAGCCCTCCGACGTTTGGTGAACCGAATACGGTGAAAAACGAAGCGAGGGGGGACGTGAGAGCGCGCGTGCGTCCGAGTACCTGGCTCTGGCTAGAACGTAGTGGATAGACGCTAACGCCAACGTTACTAGATTAAAGTCAGTTGAGAAGTTTCCTATACTTCGTTTCAGCTGAAGTTCAGTATCAGCCGACGCTATGAGGTGATGGGAATAATGAAGCAGCGTCAAAAGCGCAAGTTACTAGGCTTTTTCTCTTTATGATTGATTCAGCAATGATAGAACACGTTCCTACATAGAGAAACACGTGAACAGCATAAAAGAGTGCTTTTGAAGCGGTCTTATTAGTCCCATCCGCTCGTGGTTTCCTCTGAGTGTGGGTTTAAATGAAAACTGAATCCGGGCAAATATTATTTTACAGTGAAGCTGGTTATGGCTAGGGTTCCGTGGATTTTCCGGTGCGTCAACAAAAACTCAGGTCCTGAATTTGATGCAAACTCCCTTCATTCCTTGCAAAAGCTTCTACGTCTCATCACTTGGATTTGCATTTTCAGTAAAGAAGTTATTAATAGGCACCATTTTCAAGATCAGTAGACTGTCAGGTGGATAATAAAGATTCCTCAACGATTTGCCGCTGTGCGACCCGCGTCGGCCATGTCTACGCTCTCACCGCCATCTTTCTGTCGTCGTTCTAAGCGCTTGCGTGCCTAGTTTCTTTTCCTTCCGCTCTCCCGGGGTTTGTCCCGTCGCGCCTGTCTAGTTTCCACCGGGTGGTGGTCCCGTCGCGCGTGTCTAGTTTCCTCCGGCTCCTCGGGATGACAATAGTTGTCCACGCGAAATAATGACCACCGATCAAGACAACAATAATTGAGTGTGCGTACCTTTCGTCACGATGACCACGGATCAATACAAGAAATGTGTTCGTACTTTTGTAAAAATTCTGTCACGTCTGTGTCGTGCGCTAAACAACTTCACTAGCCATCCACCTTCACAGAGTGGAATGCCTGTGCGGCCAGACCCGAACTGCCGCGCCTCTTACCGGCGGCCGGACTGTTGCTTGCGCTGCGCCGCCATGGAGAGGGTTTCCCTGGTGGCGTCCCTTGGAACTATGCCGCTCGAGTGCCAAAGGGAGAATCGTTTTTTGATGACGCGAGCCAGCCAATGGGAGCCTATACATCAGATTGCGACTTCACTTCGCTCCATTGGTATTGAAAACACAAGACCAGGCTTGGTCTGTGACCCGTTTATTGTGACAACGGCAGCTCAGCTGCTGACACGAAGTACAACATGCCCCCCGGTTGGGGTTGGCCTTTATATACACAATGCACAGAGTTTTAGTTCCACATCCGGCAAGCTGTAGCCCCCTGCTGGGCTACATATGCAACATTTATCTTCCTTTATTGTGGAGACAACACATATATTATATATATTATATCAAGGATAACCGTATCTCTCAGGCTTTTGCTTTATTCTAGAGAATCGTCGTAGGGGAGCTGGTCCTTCTGGCTGTTGAGGAATCGGATACAAGAAAGGAGGAATCGGATCGTCTTCCCTCCCCTCTTCCGGAGGATCTTGCCTACCCACGTTTTTGTTAGTCTCCTCCACCTCCTCGGGCAGAAATACATCGAATCAGGCCACCCTTGACGTCTCTACTTTACATCGGAGGTGATCAGTATGACAAAACCTCACTACACTTCCTACGTGAACAAAGAATGTTACATTTGACACACCTCTTAGAATTTTGCCTGGCCACCAATCCACCCTTTAATTTCGCACAGTTCGCACATATACCTCCTGACCCGGCGAAAATACACGGCTTGTTCCTCACCTTCTATCAGCCCTGGTTTTGTTTCGTTCTACTTTATCTTTCCAGGCCGTCACTGCGCATGGTTTGAGCATAGAAATTCTCGTTCGAATTTTCCGACCTAAAAACAGTTCTCTTGGCACTTTTTCTGTGAACGAATGGGGTGTTGTTCGATATGAAAAGAAGAAATTGTCGACACGGTGCTGCAATGTTCGTTTACAACCCCATTTTTCGTCTGCAAGTTTGGCATAGAAAAGGTTTTTTTCTTTTTTTTTTGTGGTTTGCACTGTTCTTTTTACTGCTCCCCTTGACTGGAGGTGATATGGTGCTGTGAATAGGTGGCTAACCCCATTCTCCTTCACAAAACGTTCAAACTCGTGGGACCTGAATTGCGGGTCATTATCTGTTACCACCACCGTGGGAAGGCCGTACACCGTGAATACACTTCTTATCGCTTCCATCGTGGCAGTCGCCGTTGTGGTGTTCATGAGCTTTACTTCCAGCCACTTACAGTAGGTGTCCACCATCAGCAGCAGTGACTTCCCCTCGACTTCTGCAAAATCCAGGTGAACCCTCCCCCAGGGATTTGCCGCTATTGACCACGGTTGAAGCGGAATGGGCTGCGCTGACCGTCGCACACTCCGGCGCACCTCACAGAGCTGCATTATTTCCTCTAAATCTACGTCAAGCCTGGGGCCCCCAAATCCAACTTCGAGCCAACATTTTGATTTTGCTAATACCGGGATGCCCTTCCTGCATGAGTGATAAAACGCTCGGCCTTAGCGACGACGGAATGATGACTCTAGAATTCCGCAACAAACATCCATGCTCGATAGCAAGCTCGTGACGACGGCTGAAATACGTCCTATACTTATCCTCCGTTTCGTTGGGCCAGCCTCGCCATGTCATGACCCTTACTGCGTTTAGCAACTCATCCTTTTCTGTTGCTTCAGTCACCTCCTGTGCGGTGAACGGAACTTCTCTTAGTGGTGAAAAAAAATTATTTGCTGCTCTTCACCGGCCGTCGTTTCCAATGGAAGTCGAGATAAGGCATCTGCATGTCCCAGACTCCGCCCCCTTTTGTACCTGATAGTATACTGATATGAAGCCAACAGTTTTTTCAACCGCTGCACCCTGGCTACTGCCACTTAACTGGAATGTCTTTTCGGATCGAACAGCTGCGTCAAGAACTGATGGTCAGTTACTATTACAAACTGGAGGCCGAATAAGTACTTGGGAAACTTTTTTATGCCGAAGACTATGGCCAGTGCTTCGCGCTCCACCTGCGCATAATTTTTCTCGGCTGCCATGAGTGCGCGTGACGCGAAAGCTATAGCCGCTCTTCTTGGTTGCGGGCGTGTGCGAGCACCGCTCCCAGTCCGTATGCTGACGCATCACACGTGAGGCGCAGGGGCTTAACGCTATCATAGAGCGCTAGGACTGACTCGTCACTTAAAAGCAATTTGGATTTCCGAAAACTGTTTCCGTGTTCAACTGTCCATTCCCATTTTGCAGAGCTGGCCAAATTACTCATATTTTGTAATTAAATTACATTACTAATTACTTGGCTGAAAATTGCTGAAATGTAATTAAATTACATTACAAATTACCACAACCAGAAAGTAATTAATTACCATTACAAATTACTTTTAAAAGTAATGACATTACTTTTGCATTACTTTTGAATACTTTTAAATATAAAGGAGCTATTGATAACTTCCCCTTACAGATACCATTATTTACATTATTTACACAGTTCATGGCACTCAGCTAGAACTCTCTGTTGCATGTTTACCGATGGACAGAGGAACGCACGCGACTGATCTGTTTCCCACCCCAACCCGGACAACTATTTTTGGAAATGACTGAGGACCCTACGCGGATTATCTCTGGGAGGGGGAGAACACTTGTCATTGTTCGCAAAATCGCGTCGAGGGCCGTTCCACCAGGGGCCTTGGTTCGACCTACTTCCCCTCCTTCGTTTCCCGAAAATGTCGAGCAGAAAAGCTCGAATGGAAGGCACTTACCTGCCCTATTTCTCACAGTGGACGATAACACAGAGAGGGTACGCAGTATGCATCGGAAAAAGTAAGCGGAAGCTGTCAAGAGGGGCCAGAAAACGTCGAATGCAAAACCGCAAAACATAGGTAGAGAATCGTGCTGAGCGGGTTTTCACAGTTCAAGAGAGTGGCAGAAAATGTCTAGCTGATAGCGGGCGCGAGAGTCGCACCAGCCGCATTAGCATCAGCAACATAGCGGAGGCCAAAGAGCGTTTTTTGGAAAAGGTGTAGATGAAAAAGAAAAAGTAAAATAACAAGAAAAGCGCTCTTGTGTATTGTGGACACAAAAATATGCCTGGTGCGAAAAAGTAATTAGGTAATTTAATTACAATTACCGTCGCTGGAGTAATTCATTACATTACTAAATTACCTGCTACAAAAAGTAATGAATTACATTACTAATTACTGGAACAAGTAATTAAATTACTGTAATTTCATTACAGTAATTACATTACTGCCAGCTCTGCCATTTTGCCTCCTTGCGTAGAAGCTGGTATACGGCGGCTCGAGAACGGTTGCCGTTTCCGACAAAAACTTGGTATAAAAATTTACTATAATAATCCCAGAAGAGCTTTTAGCTCTGTCACCGAGGTGGGTGCCGGAGCTTCCGAGATAGCTTCAACTTTTTCTTTAGTCGGATGAATTCCGACTTCGTCAATCTCATGGCCCATGGGCCATGAGATGGACGCTTTCCTTCAAAGCCGGGTTCGCTTTTTGCAAATAGCGAACCCGGCTTTGAAGGAACTGGCATTTGTCAGCATTTACTTGTATACTATGGTGACGGAGTGCTTGCAACACCTGCTTCGTGCGTTTCAAACACTCACGTTCTGTTCCTCCCGCAATAAGTACGTCGTCAGGATAGCACACTGTATCTTCCATCCCTTTCTACAGCCGATCCATTACAGACTGGAATATGGCTGGCGCGCTAGCTACCCGGAACGGCAAGCGTTTTGAACGGGAGAGAGCCAGATGTGTGTAGATGGTCAATAGTTCTTGCGACTGCTCATCCATTTCGAGTTGCAAGTACGCTTTTGTCAAATCAAGCACTGTGAACATCGTGCCCCCTGCTAATGACGCGAACGCATCTTCAGGCAATGGCAACGGATAGTGCGCGACTGTAATGCAGGGATCAAGGGTTAGATTATCCCCACACAGTCTAACTGTAAAGCCGCCTCGGTTGCTCCGAGGTCGAGAGCGCCGGCCTACGGATCCCCAGGTGGCGGGTTCGAATCCCGACCGAGGTGCCCGCAATATGACGGAGGCTTATTGCGTCGCCTTGCGGGGAAGGCGCCGTGTAACCGAGCTTTCGGTTGCACGTCAAAAGATCCCCAGGTGGTCGAAATTATTCCTCAGTCCTCCGCTGGGGCGTGCCAGATGCCCGTCGTAGGTTTGGCACGTAAAACCCCCAAATTTTAATTTTTAGTCTAACTGTAGTACCGGCTTCAAAGCTGATGACGTTGGTTCGCTCCATGAGACAGTTATGCTTTCTCCTGCAAACAACCGGCGTTGAAGGCTAATCGACGTACCAAAGACCCAAACACTTATCCCAGTTGACGGAGCTACTTGTCACGTCATCCGCGTACGATAAAATACGCACCTCCGTAGCTTCCAAACAACTAATACCCACGAATAAAACCATTCTGAATAATACTTAAACAAAACGGCTCCAGAAAAATACAATAAAAAAAAATAAAAGCAGAGGCGAAAGTGGACAGCCTTTGTCGCACCAAAGAGAAAAGGCAAATACGTTCGCTTACACACTTGTTTACAACAAGACTAGTGGCGCAATTTTTTTACTCCATGCGTACGCCGTCGCACAAACTCAAACTAACATGTTCTATTATTTAAATAATAATTTCGCGTGACACGGGGTCCAACGGATTTTCTACGTCGACCTGTAACATGGCAACTCTTCACACAAAAGAATCACAACACTCCAGAATCTTGCGGGCGACACGCACATTTGTTACAATGCTCCTTCCATTTATTTTACACGTCTGGTGTGGGTTGACGATAATGTTTATAACACTCTGCAAACACTCCGCTAAAAGTTTCATTAGGGAGTTTTAGTAGACTGTGTTTCCCCTCCGCTAAGGAGGAAACCGCCACTGCGCCTGCGTGCCGATGGCCCTGGCTGTAGAGTTCCGGGTAGCGCAGGGGCTTAGCGGAGGGAGAAACTGGGTCTACTAAAACTCGCTATTAGTACCTTATAGTCTACGTTATTTAGTGCGATCCGACTGTACGATTTACAAAATAAAGTCCTGAGAGGTTCACACTTTTGGGTATAAATATCGTGAGTACACAAAAATGACGGGGGTAAAACATTAAGTCTGTACACTTCACTAAATGGCAGTGCAAAAAAGAAGCAAATGTCTCCTTAAGCGCTCTGTAAAACTCAGCGCCCAGACAGTCTGGTCCTGGGGCTTTGCCCGCTTCAAATTGTCCACCGTCCTCCAATAACGTAATAGAATGTTCTAACTTTTCTTTTAAAACGGCTGCGAATCTCAGAAATAAAGGTAAATAAAACCTTCGAAAAATCATCGTGTTGGGGTGCACGGAAACTGAAAAGCTTGTTACAATTTCTACGAAAGCGCGTTTGATCATTCCTTTATCGATCTCACTGACTTCCTTCCTACTCATGTTTTTTTGTTTTTTTTTCTGCCCATATCGGCTTTTTCGTATGTAACTCTCCGAGCGATACTTGCCTCCACCGTGCTCGCACGATACCCTCTTATACTGCTCGGTATCGAGAACCCCGAGGCGGTTTTTTATACTAATTATTTCGTTAGAAAACAAACAAGGAAAGTGCATTCTGCTCTCGTAAGCTGCTGAAGCAGTGCGTTTATGCAGCTCGCTTTGTTCTTTTCTTCGTATTTTAAAAACTGCACAAAGAAACAGTCAAGAACGAGAAGGTAGACGAAAAACAGCGATATATTTATTTGGCGTAGTTGCCCGTGTTTCTGCACTGTTTTAAGCTTTTAACCATGAAATACCAACTGGCCCAAACGTCAACGTGGGTCAACTCCGTTTCCTGTTTAAACAATTCCTATTTAATGTCGAACTTTTCCCCTTTAGCTCCTCCCAAAACTTCAAGATCTCTGTGAGCCGTTCTTACGAAACATTCATTATTTAGAAGCTTTGCATATACACTTCTATAAATCCCAAACAGACTTCTTCGGCGTTTATTTAAGAAACATAGCGTAAAAGAATACAAGAGCAGGATCACTAAAGGACACGTTATCAACCTCATGCTGCTTGCACCCTCTGGCAAGGTTTATAGAAATGTCCGCTCTATCACAAGGCAGTACACGCATTTCTAAGCACGTACCTCGCACCTCGAAAATGCGCATACTGTAACCTCGTCAGCTTGACACGCAAGGTGCACCAACTTCTCACTGTGTTCGACCATGTTATGAAAAGAAACAAAACAAAAAAACTCCCTGTTAGCGCCTTTATTTCGCGCCCCATTCGCTCTGTCATGCCCTGTACAAACACACTTAAAGTCGCCCCAAAAATAAGAAGTTGATCAGTTTGAACATTATTTTCAAGGTGCTAAAAATATTAAGCGTTACTCCGCCTCATAATCTTTGATCTATCCAAAATGTTTACGAGCTTTTATTTTATTTTTTAGATTTTGAGTATATTTGTTTTCTTGAAATCGAAGCGACCCTAGTGGCGTAATGCCGCTCAAAGCATCTTGTGTACTAGTTCGCCACTAGGTTTCGATTTCGATTTGCCAACTTCACTTTACGACATTCTCTAACGACTATATACAGTGCTGGGAGTTTAAAATATAAGACTTCCCTTAAATTTATAGTACTTTAGGTGTTGCCTACCGATTCAAATAAAAGCTAAGGCACTCTATTATTTCTGGAAGGGGGGGGGGGGGGGGGGGGTGACGTGGCGGAGTTTGTGCACAGGTAAACTTGGGACGGCTTTGCCAGATGTAAGGAGTAGACAGGGCCAGTCATTCTGTTCCATCGTCCGTTTATTGTGGTAGGCTTCTTAAAATGATCCGTAAGCTGGAAGGGTCATGCTGCACTCTCGGGTGTAGCGGGCTACCACAAAGGTACGGGACGCGGGAGGGCGTCCTCCTAACCCCCGTCAAGCTTAGGTAGGCCCTTACGGACGCTGGAGGTCCGTGTTTCAACGGGGGCTCTCACGAAGATGAATGGGTGCAATACAAGTGAGATCTGACTTTATTTTAATGCAGTGCTGAGATGCACTACTTTGTCAATGGGGGAATGGAAACTAAAAAAAATGCCAGTCCTTTCAATGGCCAAAGAGGTCCCATAAAGCAATGCGCCCAGTGTTGCGTAAAGGGGTTTTTGGAAGTAATCTACCGCTTTCTGTCTTAGTTTGTTATACTTGTCCAAATATAGTGTCAAGGGCAATGACTGCGACTCGTAGCTGAAATTGTGCTGTCAAAAGCTGTATTTCTTTTTTGTAGTGCAGAAAACCACGCCGGCAGATGTGGACATCAAAGTTCGAGGTTGCCCAGCCTGTTGATGCCGCTACCCAGGGTCTTGCGAGCCAGGAGAAACTCGTGGAGTGACAAGGCACCGTCGTTGTCCATGTCGTCCTTGGTCACAGCAGCCATGACAAGATCTGAGGGCGGATATAAAAGACATGTACACAGTCTGCACATCTAGCTAAATAAGAGGTAGAAGAAAGAAGTTACTTAGCAGCTTGGTCGACCCTCTATCCGGATCCACACTCGTGAATCACATACACCACACGATACTGTTAGCGCAAACAGGCGATTAGGAGTTCTTCCTGTTCCTCTCCCAAAATCAAAACTCTCTAATCAAAAACTATTAGAGTGGTTGAAAGTGGTTCTTTGGGGTTTTAACTTAAGAGGTAAAATTTGAAGCACGTCAATAGTGAGTTTAGTAAATCGTTCAGTCACTTCAGCTACGCTGTCCGCAATGCGCTACAGCATCCACTGGATGTACTGTCGCGGAGCCGCGATCTCAAGTTTTAGTAAAACGTCGCAACTTGCTAGAGATTATAGCTTTACGAAACCTCAAGCAGCGCCATTAGCGACTCTTCCGTACAGACAAAGCTTACGTGAAATACAGGTTTGAAAATAAATTATGAATAGTCTACTCTTAGCGTCAATATACAAATATGTTGTCCATTTTTATCGAAGAAGGTGCTTATTTTTGCTTATCTTAAAGGAGAATGTGCTATATGCTTCTGACGGCCAAGCTGGCCAAGGCGATCCAGCACCAAGTCGTCAAGGAAAAGCTTCGAGAACGACAACAAACGCAGCTCCTCTGTCGTGTCGTTTTGATCGGTCTTTTTTTATTTTTTTATCTTGCTCTCTATTTACCTAAAGTCACATTGACTTTATGTTCAGCAAAAGTAAAACACTGCGGAATGCTCTTAGATCCGCCTGCTCACTCGTTGCTTTGGTTGGTTTCGTCATCGCGACAAAAGCGCCTGAACAGGATTTCGCATCTTGAATTGTGACCCTGTAGCTATCCCTCTCTCCATAGGCGTAGACTTCGGGGGGGGGGGGGGGGGGGGGGGAGGGGGCATCGGGGCTTGTGCCCCCCCTGGCGAGATCCGGGGGGAGGGGGCAGAGCTCCCCCCCCCCCCCCCCCCGGGCTTGGGCCATGATCCTTACCGAGACGCTGCTTACGTACCATGTAGCGAGCTTCTAGTAGTAGCATGTAAACAAAATAACGCCCAAGTTGCCTTTGTTGACAAAATACATGGGAAATGGAATCCCAGCGTGCTTTCGTCAGCTTCAGTCTCCAGTTCTGGCAAAGAGGTAACGCGCAGCACCCCCCCCCCCCCCCCCCCCCCCGGAGAACTTCTCAGCCTGCCCCCGCCCCCCCCCCGGGAAAATGGAAAGTCTACGCCGCTGCCTCCCTCCCATCTCGCAAAGAATCGTTTTCGCGAGATGCACTCTAACACGCCGCGCTACGCGCGCCAGGTTTCTCGCGATTTCCTTAAAAGGGCGGTGCAACCATTTTTGTACTTTGTAGCAATATCACCTAGAATGAATCCCTGGCGTTTATAATCTATGAAACACGCGTTATGTTTTCTTCTCGTAAAATATATATCCCAAAAAAGCTAGATAAGCTAGAGGTTTACTTGAACCAAACAAGATGCCAATAACCATCTTGTTTGATTCAAGTACACCTCAACTGCTAAGCTATATGCTTACCACATTCGTAAGTTAAAAAAAAAAGAAGCCTGTGGACATAATATACCATCTATCTTAAAACACAATCATAAAAAATTGGGAAGCTTATTGCTTCGAACGAAACAACAAACAGAATATGTCTCACTACCCATGCAGGCGAAGACGTTTCTGATATTGATTGTCCTGTTGTTATGAACCACTATTTTGCATCTATGTTTACGCAGGGAGACCTTTCAACGAGAGAAACTATAAATTACGTAAACTAATGGTTTATGAGCACTATCACTGTATCAACACAACGCATCGAAAATATTATAGATACCCTAAATATTACCACATCGGCCGGCTCAAATACAGTAACTCTAAAAGGTACTTAAATATAGAAACCACCCACCGAGTGATATATTCAACCTACTTTTCTGTAATAATGCGATTGCTGCAAAGCTGCGAGTGAGCTGAAAAAAAAATGACAATAATATTTACTGTAGAAGAGGAACAAGAGGGACAAAAGACAAACCCAGATCTCCAAACACAGATAAGTGGCTGTCGGTAGCGCACGAATCCTCTAGCTGTGTTTCGAGATTTGTGTTTGTCCTTTGTCCCCCTTGTTCCCCCTTTTCAGGGATATTATTGTCATTCATGTTCAGCTCGCTAACAGCTTTGCAGTAACTGCATTATTATTATAACTTTAAAATGCAGCACGTTCACCCTTGTTGGTGTCAGACTGGTGGCAGCTGATAAAACCCGTTTGCTCTACTGACGTGTAACTCCTGGTTAGCTCCGTTGGTAGAGCGCTCCACTGGAAATGGAGAGGTCCCTGTTTCGATACCGGGATCAGGCGGATATTTTTGGTGCACCAGTCAGTGTCTGAAGATTTGTGTTTCTCCTTTGTCTCCGTTGTTCCCCTTCTCCAGCGATTATTATTGTCTACTTTTCCAAAAATCTTTGTCCACCAGTCACATCCCAGTTGAGTGAAAGATCAGAAAGGTTGTTCCTCTTTTTAAAGATGAAGATCGCCGCCTCGCGGAGAACTGTCGTCCCATCTCCCTAACTAGTGTTGTGTGCAAAAGAATGGAACATATAATGTTTTCACGTGTTGCATCACATTTAGACTGCAACAACTCATGCTACAAACAACGGTACGCCTTTCACAAGAGTCTTTCCTGCGAGGCACAACTGCTTGAAGTTACCCATGACTTACATCTTAAAATGAACTCCAACTCCCGAACTGATGCAATATTCCTGGATATTTCTAAAGCATTTGATCGTGTTCCTCATATTCGTCTTTTGTCCAAGCTTTCTTCACTTCACCTTGCTTTCCTAACCCTGTCATCGATCCGCAACTTTCTGTCACTTCGTTTACGGTACGTGGTTTGTGCTTTGTGGTGAGTTGCAGTCCGACATTACTAATATATCTTCGTGAGTTCCGCAGAGAAACGATCTGGGTCCCTTGTTATTTCTCATTTCCATTAACAATATTTGCAATTCATTGTCATCAGATTACGTTTCTTTGATGACGACAGTTTTATACAGTTTTTATACATGACCATTTACGACTTCAGCATGATTTCGATCGCATTATTAACTGGTGTGATGATTGGCTAATGCCAAATAAATCTAAATGTCAGGTGACGAATTTCACTCGCAAACGTTTTATCTTATAGGTCTCACGCTTTTTTAGGCACGTCACCTCTAAGTACATGTTCCTCTTACAAGTATCATGGTCTCCATTTCACATCTAAACTTTAGTGGGCCGCCTTTTTCAACACGGTAACATCTGACGCATCGAGAACTCTCGATCATATAAAACGTTACCTTAAAACAGCCCCTTATCATCTCTAAAAATTGGCTTACAAAACATAGGTCTGCCCCAAAACTAGAGTTTTCATCAGCTACCTGGAGTCCCCATCGGAACTACCTAACCACTCGCATCGAAGCAGTTCAAAATCACGCAACACGCTTCACACCATCATCATATTCCTCTAACGCAAGTGCTGTCCTCAAACGTCATTGTCCATTTGCTTTTCTTGAAGTGCGTCGTGCCGTCTCTTTCATGTGCATAATACATAAGTTGTATTGTGACGATTTTTATACAAAATTTCTTTTCTTAGACAGCCCAATAAATCATCCTATCGCACGCACCACTGAAAGCCAAAGTTTTTAACATCCCACTGGTTCAACAAGCGCATTCATAAATTCAGCTGTACCACATGAAACAACCTTCCTCAATCCAAAGACTCAATTACTGACATCACACTACATTTCTTAAAAATAAACGTATCTTTTTTTTATCTTTCGCGTTTCTTTCTTAATTACACTTCTTTTGTTATGATTGATAAATGATTGTCGTTTTTCGTCATGCTTTCGTTTTGCTTCAAGCTGGTCTTGTGACCGCTTTTTCCACAAGCCTCCAGTATCATGTACTCTGTATTTGATGCAAATAAAATATCAACAACAACAACAACATTTCATAATGTATTTATTATGTGTGACCACTACGTGCTATTTGAGGGACACTCGTACTCATGTTTTGTGTATTATTAATCTTTGCGTTCTTTCTTTTTGTATATGTGAAAATGTCCCCCCTACACAATGCTCTGAATGAGTTAATAATGTATTATAAATAAATAAATAATAATAAAAACGAGCAGCGTTTTTCTTTTTCCTCTCGACTCGCAGCCAGAACCACCGGCCACGTGATCTGAAGCCGATTATATGCAGCAAATGCTTATCATAGCAACGCGCTGGGGCTGGCAATGCACAGGAGACGCGCTGAGTTTCAAACATTGTTAGGGCTGTCTCTCAAACGATTGGGCACGAGCCGCTATCCGAATGCTTATCAAGCTATTGATTATCGCAAGCCCAAATCAAGTGTTCACGCAATGATCGGATCCAACCTATGAGCTCGTCTCAAACATCGTCACTGGGCAACGTTACTAGATTAGCTCAGTTATGGAACTGCCCATAGACACTGCTTCCACGAGCAGTACCCCCTCTCCCCCCACGGCTCGCCTCCCGTTCTATGTTTTGTAGCACAGCGTCTATACTCTGTTTCACCTAGGGTGCCTCAATGTCCTTCTGTTTAGAGTGATGCCACCCTCTGTAGTACCCGATGCCGACAGCACGCGCTCACGGGTAAAATACAAAGAAATCGACGAAAACAAAATGTCGCCATAGCGCAGTCAGCGCCACAGATCCGTGCAGGGACACGTTCTTTTACGCGCTTCTGAAGAAAAATAAATGTAGAAGTGGGAACAAAATGGCCAGATGTCTCCACCCTAAGCAAAGCGCACATGAAGGCACCCTAGCTTCACCTTGTGTTGTACCGCAGGAAAGGCTACAGGCGCGAGCTCCTTGCTCTAGGGCACATCTCGGCCGCACAAGCTCTCGTGCACTAAGGACAGCTGCCAACGTTATGAGCTCGCGCTTCTAGCCTTCACTACGGTACAACATAAGATGAAACGGAGTATAGATGGCGTTTCACCGTACGCTATGGAAGGCCTAGTTTCAGGCATATACACCGACACGCGGGCTTGACGTCACGTAGCTGCGGCGGCGCTGCGATCGCGCCGGAGCCGGGGGGTGTGGGCAAAAGCGCGCATGTTTCGCATGGGCGTCATAGCATTTCAGCATTGCACGAAGCTGTGTTGCCGTTAATTTCACCGAAATGTAGAAGAAAAGCAGCGGAGTGAGTTTCCACAAGTTCCCGGCAGACTCTGAAAGGCATAGAAGGTAGATAATATCCGTGGATCGAAAAGAATGGTCGCCTCGCGCGAACGGCCGTTTGTGCGGCAAACACTTTCTCGGAGGCAAGTGCGGCTTCCATTTCAATCTCCGTCCCGAGGCTTGCTTGTGTGCAGGGAAACCGTTGTCTGATCGAGACCACCCAGATTTTGTTCCCACGGTGTTCGCGCACAACGCACCGGCCAAGCGCTCGTCGGAAGCTCGCTACGCCCGTGCTACCGAGCAGAAAGGGATCGGCGACAGAACGGCAGTGTTGTAGGCGTTACCAAAAAAAAAGTAACGAAATACGTTACTCGTTACTTGCAAATAAAAGGTACGCGTTACTGAGCTCCGTTGTAAAC
This sequence comes from Ixodes scapularis, assembly GCF_016920785.2. Taxonomy (NCBI): domain Eukaryota; kingdom Metazoa; phylum Arthropoda; class Arachnida; order Ixodida; family Ixodidae; genus Ixodes; species Ixodes scapularis. Next base: position 56,618,101 of record NW_024609857.1, on the reverse strand, counting down.
TAAAAGGAACGCGTTACCGCTACCGATAAAAGTAAGGCACGTTACTTCTGCGTTACTTTTTTAAGTTATGATTTAACACATTTTACGGTTTTTGATGATACACGTCATATATCAAGCAGAAACTGAACATCAAAGTTTAATATCTTTTTACGGTTTCACCTAAATACTTACGACAAAAAAAAAACGGAAAGAAAAACATGGCTTGACGCCTAAAACACGGAAACAATTGAAGTGTAATTTCTTTAAGACTTGGGAAGTAGTAATGACTAACGTAGCTGCGTTACTTGAAATAGTAACATAAGTACGTTACCCGTTACTGTGTCAAAAACGTAGCGGGTAGGTTACTACGTTACTGAAAAAAGTAACGTATTTCTGGTAACGCCGTTACTTGTAACTTGTTGCCGCCGAGACTGCAGAACGGACAAACCTTTACTGGTTGTAATGCCTTGTGGTCATGAGGGTATGAAAAATATCATACCTTGACTTGAAGACGCTCTGTGTATTTAGTCAATTAATGAATACAGACACTTCCGCAGACCCACAGTCTGCTGATCCCGCCGGCAGTGCGGAAACCGACTCGATGTAATCGTGGGCCTCGAGAGACTTGTACCTGCACCGTGTCGGCCGTGAACTGGCATGGCGAAGAAACTAAATAAACGAAGACATGAGCCGCCGACTTCCGTGGCAGCAACTTTACGTCGGAAGTCCAGCAGCTAGGCCTTGTTTACGGCGTACGGATCCTCGTAGGCAACGCCGTCCAAGCACAGTTTGTTTCGAAACCGCTACCGTTCAGGCTCGGGCAACGAGCTTAAATAGTCGGGCATAGCATACGACATACGTTATGAGGAAACACGACACACAAATAAAGATACAAGCGTCCCTACAACGTCAACAACGAGCGCACGCCATAGAACTCAATGGCGAAAGCACGGAGAGCCGGGCTGCTTTTGCCCACATAGCTACCGCGCATGCGCGGCCTTCCGGCCGTGTTGGTAAACAGAGCCGCTCCGCGTGTCGGTCTATAGCCAGGGGGGAGGCCCATGGGGCCCGGCCCCCCCC